>NC_081793.1:14706879-15006879 GCF_963082965.1 Carassius carassius | reverse complement strand
CCCGTGGTAACTAGGATTTACACAAGCTCCAGTCTGGATCCAGAACACCCGAGAAGAGATGATGCTGACCCTCAGAGGACCCCAGATGATCCTAACCTTGAATCAACAAACAGAACTAACAATTATTGCTACATGTGTGACTGCATCATATAATTACTATTAATTAATAATATTGATAGTTCATCATCTAGCTGACTACGTCTTGTATTATTATTATTATTTTTATTTTTCTAAAATCCTGTCAAACGTGCACAAACTACTAGCTACTACTAAATATTGTAGAAACATAATTTTCTGTAAAGTTGCTTTGTAACGATTTGTATTGTAAAAAGCGCTATACAAATAAACTTGAATTGAATTGAATATAACAGTCGGCAGCGCATAGCGCTCATGAACTCAGAATTCCCCTCAGGGCCCTGATTCGACTATACCGACAGCAGCCTTGCTTGCAAGGCGGGAACCTCCAGGTTATAGAACCTGATAACCCAACCTGCAGCCCAACCTGCCGCCATACATATATCCTGCAAGGAGATCCCAGTAGACCACGCCGACGACGAGGCGACGCCTCTTGTGGAGTGTGCTCTGACGCCAAACGGGCACTGATGGCCCCTGGAAGCATAAGCTAACGCTATGGCGTCAACTATCCATCTGGATAGAGTCTGTCTCGAAACAGCCATTCCCTTGGAACGTCCACCGAACGAGACAAACAGCTGCTCCGTCTGCCGAAAGGCAGCAGAGCGAGACACATAAGCTCTTAAAACCCTGACAGGGCAAATAAGACTCGAGTCTCTATCCTCTCCTGACACCGGCAGGGCTGACAGGGCAATAACCTGAGCCCGAAACGGCATGTTGAGGGATTTCGGCACATAACCGTGCCTAGGTTTGAGTATGACCCTTGAGTCATTAGGCCCAAACTCCAAGCACGACTGGCTCACCGAGAGCGCGTGCAAATCACCCACACGCTTCACCGAAGCGAGAGCCAACAAGAATACTGTCTTGAACGACAGATGCTGAAGGCTAACCCATAGGATAGGCTCAAAAAGAGGGACCCTTCATGGCCTCCAAAACCGCCGCGAGGTCCCACATAGGGATTGACGGAGGTCTGGGAGGATTCAGCCTCCTAGCTCCTCTGAGGAACCGGATGACCAAATCATTCCTTCCTATTGACTGACCGAGCGCTGTTTCAGAAAACGCTGCGATGGCCGCCACATAAACTGTGAGCGTGGATGGGGCTCTGCCCTTATCCAACAGCTCCTGTAGGAAGGAGAGAACCTCCGTCACCTCACAACTAAGGGGTGAATATCCTCGAGCTGTGCACCAGCTGGAGAACACCGACCACTTCGAGACATACAGACGTCGTGTCGACGGAGCTCTAGCCTGAGTGATGGTATTCAGCACTCCCACTGCGAGATCAGCGGGTAACCGTTGAGCGCCCACACATGGAGGGACCACAACTCCGGTTGAGGGTGCCAAATCGAGCCCCTGGCCTGCGAGAGGAAGTCCCTCCTCAACGGTATTGGCCACGGGGCGACCTCTGCTAACTGCATCAAATCTGGGAACCATGGTTGGTTCCTCAAAAGAGGTGCTACAAGCAGTATTGAACATCTCGTTTCTCTCACCCGTTCTATCACCTGCAGAAGGAGGGAGACGGGAGGGAAAGCATAAAGCGGGCAGCACGGCCATTCCTGTGACAGCGCACTTTCGTTCTTGGAAAAGAACGCAGGGCAGTGAGCGTTTTAGTGGGACGTGAAGACATAGTGATTGTGGGCACTGAGGAGTGGGCACGTCTACTATGTAGTGCGCGTGATCGACTTGAGTCGCTTTTATGGGCGCGAGCCTTGTGTGAAGGGCTGTGCTTATATGTGGAGATGGGCAATGAGCAGTGGCCATCGTCACTACATTCATAGCACCATCGGCCGTGGCCGGGACAACAGAAATTACACCTTTTTCGGGAAATATCTGGGTAGCCGTGATAACGGTTTTTGTGTGCAGGCAAGCGGGCAACCGTACAGGCTTGCGCATTGCAAAAAACTCTGAAACAGTCACAATCTCTGGAACTGAAACAGCGGCGCGCTTAGGTGAGAGCCCGGCCACAGCGGAACTCGTACACCGGCGCTTCGATGAAGCAGCCATCGTGTGTAGTGCCGACGCAGCGTCATGCAGCATGCATAGATGGCCTTCCTAGGATGGCTTCAGGGCTCCCGCCCTCACCGTAATCCTCTGCCGCGGTCCCTGCGCCGCGGGGCGACGGCCGGTAGAGCGAGAACGGGGGTCTTGAGCTGCGTTGCTGAAGCTGTTGTGATAACGGCTTTTGTGTGCAGGCAAGCGGGCAACTGTGCAGGCTTGCGCATTGCAGAAAACGCTGAGACAGTCACAATTCCTGGAACTGAAACAGCGGCGCGCTTGGGTGAGAGCTCGGCCACAGCGGAACTCGTACACCTGCGCTTCGATGAAGCAGCCATCATTAGTAGTGTCGACGCAGCGTCACACAGCAGGCTTTAGATGGCAACACCGCTTTTGCCGCCGTCCAGCAGAGGGCGGACAAAGGTGCGTCGCTATCACCTGTTCCACCGGCGGAAGTGAGTGGTAGTTCCTGTTTTTAGCATCATCAGTGTGGAGAATGCTAGTGAGACAGACGAACGAGTTCGCGCTGAATATGGAGTGTTCCAAGCCTTCGCCACCTCTACGTGAAGCTCAGGAAGAAATGAGGCGGGCTTTGAGAAGTACGCTCATCCGAAAGGGAAATACCATTCAGCCGGGAACGAGAGGGGGGGCGCTGGTGCAAACCACTCGCGGCCGAGACTCATCGCGGCCAACACGAGCATTCGCCCCGGCTCCTTCTCGATGTCAGCTCGTCTGCTGGGCTTCTGAGCAGAAGGCGCGAGATCCTCGGAGCTCGTCCAGCCTTCACTGCCCGAAGCTAGCAGAGAGCGTGTGTCCTCTTCCCCCGACGCGGCCCTGAGATCGACTTCCTCGGACGACGCGCCGGCAAACAGCGGGCGCTGCCCACCGGGAAGCGATGCAGGGGGGGCCGGTGAAGCAGGGCGAACCGGCGAGCTCGGTTGAGCTGAAGACGGTTCCGGAATCCGCTGGAAGCGATGCTTTTACGGCGCCTCAGCGCAGCGGAGAATGCAGGCTCAGAGAAAAAGGCCAGGCGAGTCCTCAGAGTCACCATGGCAACAGCTCGCAGTGGGGGCATCCGCCGTCAGCGAGCGCGAGCGCTGCATGATCTTCACCCAGGCAGGAGACACAGATGACGTACCGGTCTCCCTCGCTGATTGGGGCTCTGACGAGCCGCAGGAAGGCATCTTAAAAAAGACGCGAGCTCTTTTACGAGTGTGTGTCGCAGGGCAAACACACACACACACATAAAGAATAGCTTGGATATAACAGAATTGAAAGGATATAGGCGCCGGATAGCGCAGCAGGAACGGCAGTGGAAGGCGGCGATGCCAGCAGCTTCAGAATGGCTCGTCCTGCTGATGTGCTTTCTCAGACGGCGCTTGCTTCCTCCGTGATCCAGCGATGCGTGAGCTTCGCTGAAGAGATGAAAAATCAGGTGAGTCAGCCTTTTCGAGCTCCTTTTATGGGTTGGGCCACACCCGTTTCGGGGGGAGGTGGCAAGAAGGGCGCGAAGCCCTTGGTCTGATTATTGGTTATTGGTCTGATGTTGCATCAGCCCGCGCTCGATAGGCTGTGCAGTTGCCGCAGAACAAGCCAATGAGCGAACAAGCCGTCTTGCCTATGGCTGTGTACTGCTGCAAATGCGCTTTACAAAAATACAAAATTAAGGATAATTTTTTGCTTCAGTATTTCGTGAAAAGAGACTTTTCCCGTAGCGTCTTAGCTAAGACGCAGTACGAGAGAGCTCTCGTAAGAGAACTCAAGTTTCCAAAAATAAACTCTAAAACCTCTAATTTTTGTTCCATGTAAAATGTTCTATAAACTGCATGGCTTTGGAATGACATGAAAGTGAGTAAACATTTTTGAATGCATGGTTTAATTGCTTATCTCTCAATGTGACTGGACACAGAGCTGGTCTTTAAAAAGACAGAAGAGGTTCTTCTGTTTAATGATCGGTGTAAACTCACTTAAAATTCAAACATCTGCTTTAGCGCAAGGCTGCAAGATTTTTATGTTTAAGGCCTCAGTACACTGGCAGGAAAAATGCCTCAAACATGTGTGTATAATAAGCATATAGACTATAGATCCATCTCAGTTCTATATCATCACACAAGTCCATGAGGTATTTTTTTAAACAGCATGCTAGACACATGTTGGCAATTTTTCATTTGCTATCCCGGACAAACCACTAATAAAAATAAAAAAAGCAAATTTTGTAAACTGTACCTTTGGTTTTTGAATCCGTACCCATAAATTCATAATCCGGGCGCACGCTTTCGCAATCCATTCCCTCGGATTTGTAAACTCACAGATTTGTGGCCCCGCCCCCACCAGCAGATTCATCTGTGCTTATTAAACATTATTTTTCATAGTAGCCTATGAGACCATGATCTGCACTCACAAAATAGTCTTATTTTTATTGTTTATTGTGCATTAATCACCAATAGGATAACACACCGCGCCTGTGTTTTATAGCCTAAAACAAACGCTAAAAAGAAAAATAGAAAATTCCCTGAATTTCTTAAAATAAAAAAATACAAAAATGATAGAGTTTAGAGAAAAGAAGGTAAAAAGCAATACAAAACAACTAATGTACCGTTACGTTGCCATCCCTTTTCTCTCTTACTGATTGCAATGTTATAATAGGCCTAATTATTTAATAATAACATTAACAGTGAAGCGTGCATCTAACTCTGGGGGAAAAAGCTTAGCATAATAAAATCACCAAAATAAATCTTCAAGTTAAGAAAAACAGTACACAAACACATTTACAAAACTGTAAAAGTTTATTTAAAAATAAAGCATTCATTAATTATTTTATAACAAACATTGTACTGTCTTAAGTGCATTCATTTATTTAGCCTATAAATTAAAATAATAATAATAAAAATAACCATTATTGTTATTATTATAATTTATTTTTATACATTTAGGTTATGCATTTAGAAGAATTTTTATGCAAAACGGACTTCCAAAAAAATGAACAAATTACTCCAGAGTCAGTCACAATGCCAGGTTTATTACACAGTAATAATCAAATGCTAAGATTATCACAAATTAAACCAGATTTTGATGTACATCTTTCTTATTAAATCGTTGTATAATCACTTAAGACACTTTGCTGTAGGCCTATTCCACATAATAACATTAAATAAAACAATATACAATATGATTTGTTAACACATGAATCCAGTACAGTTTATGAACCCGAGGGAACGGATTGTGAAAGCGTACACACAGATTAAGAATTTTCGGGTACGGATTCAAAAACCGAAGGTACGGTTTATTAATCAGTGGGCACGATTTGTTAAACCGAGGGAACAGTTTAAGAATTTGTAAGTACAGTTTATAAAATGAGGGGACGGACTGCAAAACAGTCGGCATGGACTTTTATTTATTTATTTATTTCTCCTACAGGTGACTTCTCGGGCTCTGTAAATGTGAAAGGAGTAAGGTAAAAAAGATTTCAATCATTACACCAATCATCCTCTTAAAACATAGTTTTGTGTTTAGCCATAATAAATTATTTGACGTCTGCACTTACAATCTAAGCACAAGAAAGGTTTTGTTCATTAAATCAAATCAAGGTCATTGACACTGACAGAGAACTTAAAACTATTCTTATGATCTCAAGGGTTGGATCTTGTTAAAAAAGTTAGGGAGAAAAAGAATAGCACTTGCAGAATAATTATTGCCTTCCCCTTTGTAACAGATAAAGATGGTGTTCTGGCCACCCTCAAGGTTTAATACAGTTCAGGGTCGAGAGAAGGCACGCATTACGTTGACACTTGTACCAATTAAGAAGCCTATTAATTCCCTTCCAGAACATGCCACAAAATCATAAAGCCTCTGCCCTAAGACTGCAGGAGAGTAGATTTGCATTTATCATTCGAATGAAATAAGCACAAGTATTTCTTAAATGAGGGGGGAAAAGAACGGGTGGAAAAGCGGTGAGTTTTGAAAACACACAGTGTGTCCAGATATATTCCTGGGTGTCTTGGAAAAATATCAAAAACTACCGTCTGTTTTGATGTGCTGAAGCATGTAATAATGATACTGCAGGAAAACAAACAGATTGGCAATAAATATATAAAAGGATGGATGGGAAAATATCTTGACAACAAAACTGATGCTAAATACTTGGAAGTTGCATTCAAATGTGTAACCTCTTCAACCAATCCTAATCTTGGGGACAGCAGTGAAATTTCACAACAGGATTACATCACGGGGGAGAGTTAATTTCTTTCCTCAGCATATGGCGAAACTGAAAGAAGTGAAAAATCTTGGCTATTAGCTTTATATCTCTAAGCAGTAAACAAGAAACCAGAGGAAAGCCTGGAAAGGGTACCATTAATAATAAGAAGAAATGTTTCTTTAGAACCAAAATCAGGATGTTAGAATGATTTCAGAAGGATCATGTGACAGTGAAGAATGGAGTAATGACTGCTGATTTGCTGATCTGTCATCACAAGAATAAATATTTAAAATGTATTAATTCAGAGATTTTTTTTTTTTACTTTTTTTCAATTAACTGACACCAAAGTATTTTAAAAATTTATTTATTTAACAAAAAAACATGAATTATTAATTCATATTAGGTTTTTCAGGAAAGTATTATTTATTAATAAGCAGTGATGTAGCTGTGGTAAAATATTTTTCTCAAAAATAGTTATATAGTTATAATAATAGTTACTATGCTAGACTAAGAATGTTTTCTTAATTATGAAGACTTTTTTTTTCTTAATTATGATATTAGCACAGTTGTTTTAACCTGGAATTTTGTACTTTAAAAAAATAATAATTGTTTTACTTCAGGAAAAAAAAAAAAAAAACTCACCATAGAAGAGGTGTTTTCAAATCATTGTAACAATGTATCAATCAAGTCATCTATGAATTGCATTACTAAAAAATAAGTGTAAGGTCATCGACCCTTTTGCATTTTAAATTAATTTTGCAACAAATTTTTCCACACAAATCAGAAAGGACAGCAGTTTTGCACTTAAAGTCAGATGTCTTCTGAGTAATTCAGCTCTCTGTCTATTAATTGGTGCAGTTCATCAAAGCAGTGCTTTATCAGGTGTAGCATTAGAACAAACAGGAGTATCAACCTTCATGTAATGATTAGTGGCTGAGACCACCAATCATTCACAAGCTATCATTGTCTCAAAGTAAACAGTTCCAGAAGTAAAGGAGCATCAGGCAAGACAAGTGTGCAGACGGCGTGTTTTAATGGCACAGGACAGATGAACCTCTTTGGACGTGTCCTCTAACGCCAGCATAATCTCAGCACCCTGGGAGGATGGGCCTCATTAGGCCAGGCCATCCCAAGAACAATAAACATGTCAGTCAAGTTAACTCCTCCTGTCATTTGTTAATGGGCAGGGATATCTGACCTGGCGGCAAAGAGGGCTTCTCAAAGCAGAATACAAATGAGAATAAAACTGCCGAGGTGCAGCCAGCAGAGAGGAACCGTGGACACTACAAACTCTGTGGTTTCTCCATAGGCTGCACATATTTGCTGGTCCCTCTGCCACAGAAACATCAACAGCAACACACTCAACAGTACCTTCTCTTCTCACTTGCTAATTGTCGCCTGCTAGGGCTACATGATTAATCTAAATTAAATCGCAAATGCGATAAATCGCAATTAGGCAGATTGTTATGCAATTGTTATGCGTATCTTTCAGTGAAGCACGTTTCTGTGATTAGCAATTAATCTCCTTTCGAAGGCCAATATATGGTTTATATGAGTTCGTCTCATTATAACTTTTATTATAATAAAGTATATAATAATGCAATTTTAATCGACAGATTAGAATACTATGAAATATGTTGCGTGCCGTGTTCTGTGTAAGAAGCCACATCATCTCATTCTAGGGCTGGACAATATATTGAACTATATGATCATGCGCTTCAGTAAAGCCGGTTCCGTGATTAGCGGTAAATCCCAATCACCTGCTTTCAAATGGAGCGGCAGTTTATACACAGAACCGTAGTTCAGAATCGCCTTCGATAATGAACTCAATAGAGTGTAGCTTGTCACTCGACTGACGTTATGAAGTGAGGTTGGAGTAAAAACATGTTATTTAATGTGCTATTTTCAAATGCTTTCAGATGGAGCAGCATTTACTACACAGAGACATAGTTTACTGACAAGCTACGCAAACAGCTTTCATAGTCACAGAACGATTTCTTTGATTTCATAATTGCGCAATTAAATTGTCTGTGATTATGAACACGATTTTGCGTAGCTTGTCAGTGAACTACAAGCTCTGTGTAGCAAATGCTACTCCATTTGAAAGCACGTGCTGGAGATTTACTACAAATCACAGAACTGGCTTTACTGACAAAATACGCATGAAAATCACATTTCGATTAATCGTGCAGCCCTATCGCCTGCCTGTTTAGGAGGCTTCGCATCCATGAGGAGTCCTTCAGTTTTGCCATCCACAGGATACGCCGAAGAGCAGGTTTATCTTTGATCAATTGTGAGCTGACTATTACCCCACATAACAAAAAGTTTTTTTAACGCTTACACACCATTGATAAGTTATTCTAACAATCTGTGTTTTCACTGTTATACATTAGGGGCGTGGTTACAAATCTTCTGAAATAATACAGCATTTCCAGATCCAAAAACATGCAAAGATGATGATCTCTGTATAACAGAAGGGGTGGACAGAAACTGGGCCTGTCCTAATACCCACACTTGCGGACTTGGCCACATCAGAGCATGTGCATGTGACAGGAAGTGCATACACAAGACGGTCCCAGGTCTGTAAAATGTCAAAGCTCACTGCCCTTAATGCACACTAAATACACACTATCTCTAATACCATCATTTTCCCATCATTTAGGTTCAGGTAATCAAGACCGCATTCACATGCCTTAAAATCAAGAGTGCATTATCAGTTTGCAGTGCAAATTTATTTCATTAGATACTTTATATAATGAGTGTAAAATGAAAAGTATTCCACATTTGATTGGTGCAGAGATCAGTACCAGTATCAGAGTGATTGACAAAGATACAGTAGAAACATTGTGTGCTTTAGTATTAAACAATGATCCAGATCATGAAATACATTTATTAGTCTTAGATTAAGGGAAGCTTGGGAAATGAGAGCATCCAAATAGCGTGTGAAAGCTATGGATTTATTTTTAATATTTAAAGGCACCGGTACCGTTTTAAAAGTATCTAAATGGCACCGGTATCGTAAAAAACCCAATCGATACCCAACCCTACAAAACACTGCTTTTTAATGTGTTTTTATCGACTATTATTGCTATTAATGGATGAATGCATCTTTCTTTTCTGACTTATGTACTTGAACATGGTCAGCTCGGGTTCTGACGTCATTCAACTCTGACATTGACTTAGAATAAATACTACTGAATCAGGTAAAAAGCAAGCAAAATGTATCCGTAATGACGTATGGAACATCTCTGCAGGTTAGAAACCCAGACTTATTGATTCCTTTATATCTGAGCATAGGGATAAGATTTAAATAAATGTGTGGAGGACAAAATTAATAGCGGACTGTTTGGTGTGTAAACACTCATTTGAACAGGCAGTCCTGAGGCTAGCCTTCTCCTCAACTGAACCACTACACACAATTTCTCTTTTTTTCTCGGTCCCTGTCCTATTTTCTCCATCACTTAAGCTCTCTTTGACCGTCCGTTAACCATGTAAGGCATGTCAGAGTGTGGATTTAGCCTAAACCTCTCATTGAATCTAAAAATAATCCCCAAGTCCTCCTGCTGTTATCTTGGCCATGCTTGTCAGGAGAGAGGATTCCTGTGTCACTGAGATCTAAATTGTGCTCATTACATGTGTTTATCCCCCTCAAAAAAATAAAAAAATAAATAAAATAAATAAATAAAATAGGGATAACGATTTGTAGCTAAAAACACAATAACCCATGTATAACATGCATTCACAACACAACTTACATAATGTGATGTATTTGAGTTTACATTCAGTGGGCAATGATGTGGGACGGTGCTTGATTTTGTTCATCAGGATTTGATTGGATCACACAAGCCATGACATTATTGGTAAATGTACATTACCAAAATTTTGAGGTTGGTAAGATGATTTTTAAAGAAGTCTCTTATATGAAGATAAAATTATGCCATAATGAATTGCAAGCGCAAGGTAAAATTTGTGAAAGTGTAAATAAGATTGCAAGCGTAAATCAACTTTGCATGCGCAAGATAAGATTTGTAAAGGTGTAAGTCGACTTTCAAGTGTAAGAAAAAAATATTTGCAGCATTTTAGTGTTATTCGTAAGTGTAATTCATGTATTGTGAAACTGCAGCTTCATGCTAACGCAAAATAATAAGGATCTGCATTCTTCTGACTTCCATTTTTCCGCGTGTACACTTTTGGCACTGTTTCAGCGCACAGATGCGGCCAAAAGTACTGCAGGTCTGTGAACATCAATTTGCAAGCGAAAGCAACAGAGTCAAGAACTGCAAAACAGATTAATTGCGTAAAATCAAACTTTGTTTAAAAAATAAACTGCTGCAAACGTCTAAATTACTTGTTGGGTGCGTAGGATAAACGCTCCCGAAATAACCTGGTTTGCACAGTTCGTCTTTCTGCGCTTACAGTTTTGGCACGATTCTATCACTGACTTAGCTTTGCAAGCGTGAAAGAGGAGGGCGGGTCCACCTTCTTCATGTAGCCAATCAAATGAGCTTCTTGCTGACTCTCGATTTACTCTTATCTGATTGGTTCAATTATCGCGCCAGTCACCAGAAGAGAAACAAACTCCTTCGTGAGTGACTTTCTGACTTGGCTCAGCATCTTCCTCGCCGCCGTTATGGTACTTTTAACGCACACACAAATATATAATAATAAACAATTGTTGTAGGCCTATATTTAAATAATTTATAAGTTGTGTAGGATACTATTAAGCCGACTTCCGCCTCCCGTGTGTTAATACTGCATACTATGACATTCTCGGTGTTAAGAAAAACAGATTCGGCTGGTTTGGCATTTTCATTGAAAGGATGTATATGTTAAGCATCAGCTCAAAGGTCTAAGCATATTATATGGTGTATATCATATAATCTGCTTAGAGCTTTGAGCTGATATCCAAATCTATAATTTAAACACAGTGTGTGTCCATTGCTCATTTATTCTACTAACGTTATTCTTTCTGCAGCAGATTGAGCTAGTTCTCAGTATATTATGCAGTGCTCATCCCAACAATCCCAAAGCAATATTCCCTATCAAAGTATGCATTGTTAGTTGTTAGTTGTTCACTCACGAAGGAGTTTGTTTCTCTTCTGGTGACTGGCGCGATAATTGAACCAATCAGATAAGAGTAAATCGAGAGTCAGCAAGAAGCTCATTTGATTGGCTACATGAAGAAGGTGGACCCGCCCTCCTCTTTCACGCTTGCAAAGCTAAGTCAGTGATAGAATCGTGCCAAAACTGTAAGCGCAGAAAGACGAACTGTGCAAACCAGGTTATTTCGGGAGCGTTTATCCTACGCACCCAACAAGTAATTTAGACGTTTGCAGCAGTTTATTTTTTAAACAAAGTTTGATTTTACGCAATTAATCTGTTTTGCAGTTCTTGACTCTGTTGCTTTCGCTTGCAAATTGATGTTCACAGACCTGCAGTACTTTTGGCCGCATCTGTGCGCTGAAACAGTGCCAAAAGTGTACACGCGGAAAAATGGAAGTCAGAAGAATGCAGATCCTTATTATTTTGCGTTAGCATGAAGCTGCAGTTTCACAATACATGAATTACACTTACGAATAACACTAAAATGCTGCAAATATTTTTTTCTTACACTTGAAAGTCGACTTACACCTTTACAAATCTTATCTTGCGCATGCAAATTTGATTTACGCTTGCAATCTTATTTACACTTTCACAAATTTTACCTTGCGCTTGCAATTCATTATGGCATAATTTTATCTTCATACTCTTATGCTTACAAAGGCTGTAATGCCATTTTCTAATTTTAATATATAAAAAAAATAATAATAATTTATTTACAAGCAACGAGACGTCGGTCACATGATACTTCACAAATCATTGTAACATACTTTTACATTTTTTAATAATGGATGCTGAAAACAGTGATACATTTCTCCAAAGATTCTTTGATGAACAAAATTAAGTCACTTTTGATCAATTTTAAAGCATCAGTGCCGATAAACTAGTGTAAAGGCACACAACTTTTATAGTTCTCATTAGTAGAATTCGTATCATTATTATCTTATCAGTAAGTTTTTTCCCAATTTTTATTTTTTACAGAATATATATATATATATATATTAAGTCACTTTTGATCAATTTTAAAGCATCGGTGCCGATAAACTAGTGTAAAGGCGCACAACTTTTATAGTTCTCATCAGTAGAATGCATATCATTATTATCTTATCAGTAAGTTTTTTTCCAATTTTGTTTACCGAAATTTTATATATATATATCTGGCGAGTAAACTCAATTTACAAGCCAATGGTGATTTATTTGCCAAGCTGTCCGTAGAGGTTTAACAGAACCAAAATGAGAGCTTTGCAAATGTTAGTCCAATGCACTGGCATTATCTATGCCTTGAATGTAATGCTAATAAGGCTAGAACAGAATATTAGATTAATCGAATATTCGTTCAGTGGGTTGGCATTCGATTTATTTATTTTTTTTAACACCTGGCACCCCCCGCAAAATGGTTCTCATTCGCCCTTGAATATGAATCGCTCATGAGTGAACGTCATGATTCAGTTCATCTGGAAGAAAAGACAAGTTAAGATAGCATAATAGGTTCTATTGTATTTTGTTGCGACACTCGCATCCAGTGTAGACACAGTGTTAGAGAGAAAAATATGTTTATCCTCCTCCCTCTGAAGCTTCGAAAATTTTGTGTTGATTACTAGCTTCAAAACCCAACCAGCTCACCAGCCCAAGATGCTAAATAAATCAACTTTTTCTCATTGAATTATTATTTCATGATAATTTTGCATTTAAAAATTGCAAAAATACTGATCACTCATCCTGAACTACACAGATTTTTGTCCAATCAAATGCTGGATGGATTTAAAGAGAGCCCTCCAACTACCTGCAACAGACTAGAAAGTTGCAAAACATAGTTAATCTGTAAAGTAAAGTAAAAATCCACTGTTTTCTTGTCTTTTGATCAAGAAACTGGTCTCAGGCATCTTTGCAATACTACCTATATAAACAGTATACCAAGCCTACATTTTCAGTTTTAATAGGAAATGCATCTGTATAATACATATGCACTTACATAGAGTATTCAAACATCAAGCTCTCCTTACCACAGCAGTTCATAAGTGCATAAGTAGTCTTATGTCCTACAGAACTTCCACTTCCCCACAGCAAATCAAATCTCTTTACATGTGTTCTCCAGCTAGAAAACGGCTCACTTAGTCACTCTACATAGTTCACTCTTACAACACTGTGGGGAAATTCAGCTGTGGGTGGACACCATAGGTAGGCCTACCGAAACAGTCATGAAATATGTGATGGGAAAGAAGGGAGGCTACATAACCAGCAATAGACATAGGTGTCATAACAGCGAAAGAAAGGAAGATGTTTTATATATATATAATATATACACACACAGACACACACACACACACACACAAACCCAATCCCAAAAAAGTTGGCACACTGTACAAATTGTGAGTAAAAAAGGAATAGACTAATTTACAAATCTCATAATTGTATATTTTGTTCACAATAGAATATAAATAACGTATCAAATGTTGAAAGGGAGATTATTGTGAAATGTCATGCCAAATATTGGCTCATTTTGGATTTCATGAGAGCTACACATTCCAAAAAAGTTGAGACATGTAGCAATAAGAGGCCCAAAAGGTTAAATGTACATATAAGGAACAGCTGGAGAATCTATTTGCAACTTATTAGGTCAATTGGCAATATGATTGGGTATAAAAAGAGCCTCTCAGAGTTGCAGTGTCTCTCAGAAGTCAAGATGGGCAGAGGATCACCAATTCCCCCAATGCTGCGTTGAAAAATAGTGGAGTAATATCAGAAAGGAGTTTCTCAGAGAAAAATTGCAAAAAGTTTGAAGTTATCATCATCTACAGTGCATAATATCATCCAAAGATTCAGAGAATCTGGAACAATCTCTGTGCGTAAGGTTCAAGACCGGAAAACCATACTGGATGCCCATGATCTTCAGGCCCTTAGACGGCACTGCATCACATACAGGAATGCTACTGTAATGGAAATCATAATATGGGCTCAGGAATACTTCCATCTCAACCAAGCATTTGCGGTAAGCCTAACACATTGTCTACACCGGATGCAAGCAGTGTTACAAAATACTATAGAACCCATTATAATCAGTGATGTGGTCTACACTGGATGCAGTGCGACATGACAAATCCCCATCACTAAACTGCTGCCTCGTTTTATCTATGTACTGACACAAAATCCAAATGATTGGCAATGGTCAAATGATTTGTAAAGGATCGCAATGGATGATGGCACGTATGATTTTTAGTGCCGCGCCTTATCCAGTGTAGACAGCATCATTGATTATAATGGGTTCTATAGTATTTTGTCACATCTAGTGTAGATATGGTGTCAAGACGCACCATCACAAGAATACACTTATTATATGAAAAGGAGATTTTAATTGATTACATAAATTTTTAAGATGTTTAACTGCTACTATGAAATTGTATAATAACAATGCAATTAATTGGGATATCTTTGCCCAGCACTGATTATGACAAACAGAGGAAAGGTACAGCCTGACACTGCTGGAAACACTGTGTCATTGAGCACTCTGGCCAAGCATCGGGGGGAAATATTAATCAGGTCTTAACGACAAGGACAATTCTGGGCTTCATGCTGCAGCACTGGGAGACTGACAGATGTGCAGATTTGAGTTCTAAGAGCAATTCTAATAGCAGCTGCAGTGAATTCATTTGGAGCCAATGTCTGATAGCTACACAACACCAGAGCTTGTCAGCTGCATAAACGGAATGAAGTTGGACTTCATCTTTGAAAATTAAATGAAAATAATTTAAAAAAAAAAATCTTTAGATATCTGACCACATATGGTTGTCATTTCTGTTAAGTGCTTAACCTTCCTCTGCACGCATTTTGTCCAGTTTATGATGGGGGTATTTTCATACATGTCTATTACTCCATACATATTGATTGCAAACCGACTGTATACACATTACATTTACACTTGACCACATAAATGTGTCTTTGCAAAACTGGAGAATTTATATTTTATATGCAAATATATGTATCATACTAATGTCTTCAGTACCATTTTCTGACATTACAAGAAGTTCAGAGTTACAGCAAAAAAAACAAAAAAAAAACAAGGTAGAACAATATAAATAGAGGTAGACATGTTAGATTATTCATAAATTGCTAACTAGCAATGTGCAAAAGTAATTAAAAAAAACTTTAAAATAAGGTTTAACATTTGTTTTAGGTTGATAAGCAATAATGTGAGGATTTTATTAATATAGCTTAATTTCTACATTTATTAATAAATCATAAACGGCCATGAATTAATGAACAATAATATATTTATGAAAATAGCATTAACCTACATTAATAAAATGCAACCATCCAATATTGTCGAAATTGTTTATAATAAATGCTGTAAAAAATTATAATAATTTACTTTATTCAAATGTTTGTTCATGATAAATATTTCAATAAATAAATTAATAGAATAAACCTTACAATTTAAAGTGTTACCATAATAAATAAATTCAATACTGTAATATGGTTGCAGTCCTAATAATTTAATACTGTAATGTTGCCATCTCAATGTCAATCATTAATTTCCATGCTTTTATAATTATATATTCAACCCATGTTTCCAAAAGACCATAGAGAAATTTCTCAGGAGCATGTGTGCTAACAGCTCAACTTTATCTCATTACTGACCATTGTCTATCAAAATTAAAATTGGTGCACTTTGATCGCTTGATGGTGCCAAGTATATATCCATGTGCCAGACAGCAGCTATAACTGTGAAACATGTGCAGCTGTCGATGTGTTTCTTATGCATCACTTGAATTATTCATCTGTTGCCGTTCGGACTGAACAAGGAGATGTCTGCGAATTAAGGAAACTCGCAATGATGAGAAGTGGGTGAGGCATGGCTCAAGGTTGCCTGCTAGTTTCCTTTGTGTGCGTGTCCAAGGTATTACTTTTAGAGCCTCTCTGTTTTTGTGCATGGTTTTGGATGCTAGAGGGTTGCCTGAGGCTGCTTTCAGCAGTATCTATGTGCTAGGAATATGCGGCAGGGTACAGTGCTTATATTCACGTAGGCTCTAATTCATCGACATGAATGCTGAATTTTAATTTAATAAAAAGCAGTCTCTTGATGTACCTCCAACCCTGAAAGTTGTGTGTGGCGGTTGTAAGAAGAGAGTAACATCTTTCAAAGGTGAACCGTGCTGATAAATGACTTTGAAATGGATTATAGTCATATGTGGAGCCCTTTATGGTTTATCCGGTCTGACTGCTCTGAGAAAACAAGCGGCACAGGCATAAAAACTCTCTACCATCTACCATCTGACGCACGCGAATCAAAGAGCCTTCAAACTCCACAATCACTGCGTAAGAATGGAACATCTCTTTAAGCCTTCCCTCTAATCATGCAGATCTAAATCAAACTTAAGCGAATGATCTTACGAACACTGAAAAGAAGGACTTCAATCAGCCACATGACCTCTGCCATATATGTCACGAATCAAGTCCATGTGACGTTGTGCGATTTAAGAACACTGCATGTTTTGTAAGGAAAACTGCTGTGTGTGAGAGAATACGCTGGTTTAATGCCTTTATTAGAATACTGATTATGTGCCTCAGCCATGAATCCTTTAAGCTCAGAAGCAATAAACAAGCATGTGGTTTTTTGAAAGGATTTCATAGGCGGCTCAACTGCATCCCAAGCCCTTTGTACTTATCACAAACACTTTTTTACAGTGGCATAACAACTAATAAGAAAGAGAGAACAAGCAAGAGAAATGCAGTGCAATGAAGAAATCAAATTCCTTGGGTCGCACTGACCATCCTCCCCATGTTTCGCCCCGTTTCAAGCCCCCGAATGACCTGCTGTTCAAAGATGAAATGAAGATGCATGGCCATATGAATGAGATGATGCATAAATGGGTAAGTGGGCAAATTAAATGCCTTGATGAATCATCTGCAATACATCATTTGCTCTTAAATCCTGAAACTCCATTAGCTGCAGCTACTTAATCAAATTATTCAATAGACCGCGCTGCTTTGTTTTCTTTTGCTCTCATTAATTGCAGGAGAAAAGAATGACACCGTGCCAAATGAGCAGGGCGTGACAGAGGACACAACAATGCTTCTCACATTCAGCGGGTTTTAAAAGATAAAAGGGCAATAATACTGTTTATCTTTGTGGCTGCAAAAAAAAAGCATTAAGGCAATGGCGGAGGTTGTGCCTGGCTGCCAGGACTAATCACATGCAGACATCTCTCACATCTCTAATTTAATCTGATGGTGGGTTATGGGTTATGACGGATGTAGGTGTACTAGCAACCATTATACATTAAAGAAATGTTTACGTGTTGTATTTTCCTATTTTTGGAGAAATACATTTGGCCCACTTTAAGAGCCGTATAAAAAAGACTGGTGTAAGAGTAAGCAGAAGCTTCCACAACTGGTTGTACTGTACATTATTAGTAATGTATATAAGGATACCCTGATGGTGTTTTGTCTTTGTTTGTATGACCATGTGCACATCTACAGTATATATTAGTAGTGGTCATGCTTTATGATCAGGCCATCTGTATAATGCTATCTGATTTTGGTTGTTCATGTTGAAATTCTTTTCATCTGAAGAAATATAGGGTTATAAGCTGTAAAAAAAAAAAAAAATACAAGCATCAATGTGCTTTTGTAATAACGAACACGGTCACCAAGCCAAATTTAAGGCATTCCCCCTAACTTTAACAGGATATATATTTTTTTGCATCTTGCACATTGAGAACTTCAGAAACAAGGCAAAAGACATGCAACACAGACATTGTATGCATGTGCACAAAATGTGTAAGTGATGTGATGGCAGCAACAGAGCAAGTGAGGAGAGAGTGTGTGGGAGAGAAAGAAAGAAGCGAGAGCTCTTCAGAGGATGTCTTGGAGATGAGACAGATGTACTCAAGAGGACAGAACTGAGAATACTTTATCCAGGTCTTTCATCAGCACTGGGCTTCTGGAATTATATAAAATAAATAAATACATTAAAAAAAAAAAGGTAATTAATGTGAGAAAGAAAACTTTGGCAGAATTTCTGAGGCCCATATTCACAGGGGCTGATTTCAGAGTCATTTGATGAATGATATGAAAAGGACCAGAGCCCTGGGGACTAATGCATTAATAAAAGTTAGGAATTCAAGCCTCTAGCATAATAATAATGGCCTTGCAGCAAAGCCACATCACATTTTCAACTGATATCTGACATCAGACTTCTTTTATTCATATAAAACATGTTTTACAGGTGCACACTTCTGCAAATTCACCTCCACAATCTGAGGAGAAATGTTGAGGTTAACCCAAACAATATTACTATTGCCCAAAAATTAAAGGTACTGTATACTTGAAATTAAATTATAAATATATCTTTTTTTTCTCCCCCCCCCCACCCCAAAGTAGAAGCAAGATTCTTGAGTTCATTTCCTGCATATGCTTTTCTAGAAGTATATTCTGTCTGCTTTCATAATCACATTGAAGGGATCTGTATAAAAAACATTGCTGGAGAAAATAGGATATTATATAAGTAGCAAGCAGATGATCTTGTTCTCATCCTGTTCTTGGATGTGCTGAACCCATGAATCCTCAATATATTATAGAAGATATGATATGCACTTCTGCACAAAAGACTGGGGTTGGAAAGGTTTTTTTTTGTTTTTGTTTTTTTAAATAGGTCTCTTATGCTCACCAAGGCCATATTTATTTTTACTGAATTTCAAAAAATCATAATGTGAAATTCTACAATATACAATAACAGGTTTATATTTTAATATTTAAAAAATGTGAACTTAGCAAAGCTGCAGTCATTTTTTTATTGCATTTTACACGCAATGACTATCCATTATGACATGACATTTTTATATTTATGTAGCCTACACAATAATATTCTTTTACACTGTAATCCCTTAATTTTTAATACTTGGCATGTTTGTGTGCTGCTGTGTGTCCCTGTGTAATAAGAAAAGTAAACGTGTGTTGTGGACCTGCCCAGAGGCGCATTTTCTACTAACGCGCTCTTTAAATAACAAAAAAATATTGCGTCATTGACTGTAGACTAGGTTTGAGTTGGTCTATGGTGCAGTTTATTTTTAATTCCTCAAAATAGCAATGTGCCAACAATGCGCATGAACACACCCTTTTTTATAGACCAGCACACCCATGGGTGCAAATGCATTTGCTATTTAAACAACGCAGGGCAGGACGGGAAAATGAGAACTGCGTCGGTCTGGAAATAGCAAATACACTTTCACGCACCTTGCACCACAATGCGCCAGGTGTATGATAGGGCTCTAAGTGTTTTGACTTCAGAATTCAGACTTCGAGCAAGTGATATGGACAACGTTTTCTGCTTTTTATTGAAATGAGTGGATATTATTTAATGTTCCACAGAAAAAAAGTCATACAGGTTCAAACGCCAAAAGAATGAGTAATGAGGAGTAAAGATATTTAAGTGAAGAGGAATTAAAACCTTACTCCGCTTTGGGAGCCCATCCGCCTCCACTAAAGCACTTATTAAATTAAATTAAAATTAAATTAATTTTATGCATTTAGCAGATGCTTTTATCCAAAGCAACTTACAGTGAATTCAGGCTATCAATTTTTACCTATCATGTGTTCCCGGGGAATCGAACCCCCAACCTTGATAAAGCAATGCTCTACCACTTGAGCTACAGGAACAATTATTATTAGAATAATTGTATACAAGTGGAGTAAGCTACAAGTTTAATGCAAAGTTAAATGCTTGTATACAAGATGTTCCATCCATGTAAGGCACTCTGCACAAATCCTGTGACATAAATAACTTAAAAAACATTAGGAGAGAGCAGCATCAGGACTTCCACTTCCAGGAGTTCAATTAGAGATCCCCTCTGACCCACTCCCTAGGCAGGATCGGTCGGAATAAGCCTGATGCGTCGCCCAGATTTGAAATCATAATAAATAAAAATGAACTGACCAAAACACCTATTTAAATGCACACACACCAATACACATTCAGCCCAATAAACAGCTTTAGGTGTGTTTTCAAAACAACCCTTCCATGCCCGCTCACAGACATCTGGCCCTCAGGATCAGACAAAATATATCAGTTCATGCAGAGCTTTGTAAACAATTGTTCTGTGGTTTTCTGTTTAGTTTTGGTTCTTTTTTTATCAGCTCTGAGCCTACTGTGCCCTGATAAGGTACAATCCAGACAGGATCTGTATTTAGTGCTCTAGTTTTCACATCACAACACATTGCTGGAGGAGTTTAGAGCAGAGGAAGTCTTGGCAGCACAGCAGCTATCACACTTTCATCTAGGATATCCACAAGGATGCCACCCTGTCCCATCTGCATTTCTACATCCAGTTTACACATTTTCTCCTGTTTAAGTAGGTCTGTTAACTGTCCAACTTGCAAGATGAGATCTGGTTTCCCAAAAATGTATATAGACCAGCAACAGTGTGGAAAATACTTCTACTACTAATAATAATAAAAAAGTATGTTCAATAACTTATTTGCATTAAGGAAATCTCTAAGAATAAACCAAGTTCATTTAAATAAATGTTTTGTTGATCCAACTTAAAGGGATAGTTGACCCCAGAATTTTTATTTGCCGTTTATTTACTTGTCACCAGGCCATCCAAGATGTATAGGTGACCTTTTTCCTTGAGTAGAACATTAAAGAAGATTTTTAGCTGAAACTGTGGTCTTTGGTGATTCATAAAATGCAAGTCAGCAGCTGAACATTTTTTTAGAATAAAAAAAGCATAATCAAGAAACACAAAATTAAAACCCATGGCTCCTGACAATATAAAGAGGTCTTATAAAGCGCAATGATTATTTTTTTTACCATAACTGAATGACCAAATGTATACGCAGACATATTATTAAAGCACCCAATAATGATGTGAAATGGGGATATTTTACATGTCCAAAGCATATAAAGTGAGCCAATTCATCAGGTCACCTTTTTACATAAAACAAAGATAAACCATAAAATCTTGAATTTCGCCCCTTCATTCAAGTGCTCGGCTCAAGCAAACACAAATCACTGACACATTGGTTTTCATTCGAAACTGTTGCATCATTTCAGTGTACTGTTGGAGAATCTGGATCACTGAATGAGTTGGTAAAAACCAGCATCATAAAATTATATATCTGCCAGTATTTTGGCTCATTTTGAGTCAGAGATATTGCTCAGGCACATCCAAAAGTGGGTTTTTTTTTTTTTGAGTAACTTGTAAATCTGTGTTGTTTCTGATGGTTCAGTCCAATTTGGGAAAGCTGTTCAAATAGATCACCAAAAAGAAAAATTGGACCACAATTTTATTCGGATATCACTCCGGACTGATTGCCTGAGGCTATGGATTACAGGAAATAATGTTTTAAATATTACTGTTTCTCTTGTATTTCACTTCGCTAACCTCAATACCTTGAATGGCCAGAGGGGGAGCAAATTAACTTTAGATTTTTGAGTTAACTATCCCTTGAGATAAGTTTTTGATAATTGATAGCTGAACAGGAACCTAAATGTATTAACATTTAAGTTCCTGTGTTAGAAAACTAGAAACAGCATGTTAAAGACCATTAATGGTCATAATATCTCCCACAGCCTCCCAAATTGATAAATACTCAACTCAAAAACATAATACTACATATCCATCATAACAATTAAAAAAAAAAAACGTTCTCTTTACTGAAAAAACATTATTATTATTAGAGAATAAAGGATTAACATATGAGTCCTTGGCAAATATGCCAAATATTGGTAACCATTTCATTACTATTAGCAATGCCTCTTTCAATATTTGAAATTGAAAGTGACATGACATACAGCCAAGTATAGTGACTCATAGTATGGTAAACTTAGGGTTAGAAGTCAAATCCTCTAACCATTAGGCCACAAATTCCCCAAAACTGACATTTGAATTTGTTTACTTTGTTCAGCAATCATTTATCAAAAACACATTTCATGTTGGAGATGTGGCCATGGTGCTTATCAATTATAGAATCCATACCACAATTTCTACCTTTTCTTACTATCATTTGATGCTTTGTCTTTCAATGTATTTGCAAATTATAACTCCCATTCTACCGCAAAACCTTTCTTTCCATTGCATTTTCTCCAATTTGAGTAGCACACTGAAAATAATGACTTTGTGGTATGGTAAAATCTATTACATTAATTAATGTAATTTATACATTGTAAAATCAAGATTAAGTTGGAACTATAATATCTTAACTAAAAATTACAGTATTTATTCATGTAATAACATAACTGAGAAGAAAGAGTAAATTGTATTATATATTTACAAGTACTATTTAATGTTTTATGGTCACAGCGCTTTCACCTAAAAATGCTAAGTAAATTTTAATCTGAAAAGCAAAGTGCGTTTGAATCCGCACGCTTTTTCTTTTCTTTTTCTTTTTTTTTTTTTAAACAAGATCCGTCTGGCAGTGGCAGAGACGGTCGGTTTGGGCGGTCACTTTTGGCTGACTTATTTTCGTTAAGTTTTGACTTTTCTATTTTTAGATTTGTGATAACAACTATGTGTTCATTTAGATGGTTTGATTATTGCATTGACGTTACGGTTCAAAATTATCTGAACGTGAGTTTTAATCACAATAAGGTTAACGTTAGCTAAAGCGCCGTCATTATCCACTTCTATAAAGTTGAGACTGATGGTTAATCAAAACTAAATGTAGCGTTAGTTAGCCGCGTTCTTGTAGAAAAAGTCACCCAGTCTGGTTAACTTCAGAGTAATTTAATGTTAGCTGGGCGTGATTAAGCTCAAACTGTCATGTTACATTATGTAAGGAAATCGATGTAACGTAACATTAACTTGCTGACTGCCTGTGTGTATATATGTATATACATGTATGTAATTTTATTTCTTATAACTTAAATTTAACTTGTTAAAATCTGCAGAATACTGCACACAGATAAACTGCATGCAGGTATATATGCAAAACAGCTCCTCCTGCTTGTAATTCACACAGTATTGACACATTATCAATCTGTTCACAGTACCAAAGCAGACGTGAAACTGTCATCCGCAGCCTTATCCTGTACCTCGGCGAGAAAGAAGAAGAACTATTTGAAGATTGCCCGGTAAAGCATGTTTTTTTTTTTTTGTCATAAAAATCATTTTTAAGCCCAAGTGAAAAAGTAAGACACAAACATGAAGATTTTCCACTCAGCAATGGTCCAAATTATGTGCAGTCACAACTTAAACGTAGTCTGGATATTACAAAGGGTTTCCTGGCTTGTAAAGGTGCAGTCACACAATGCATGGTTTCGAACAACATTCATTTTATGGGTACAATCTGTGAATTGCATCTGTCTTGCGCAATGTTCTTATAACTTTTTACTTATGTTGACTCAAGGTAAAACACATTATACTAAATTTAACAATGTGAGTTAATATTTTTTAGCAAGCATGTTCATTCTGCATTGATAATGAATCTATTTTGTATTTGTTTCTCAATAGAATTGTGTTTTTTCTTTTTTATAAACTGTGTGCAGGAGGACACTCGCAGTGATGCCGCTGAACATATCCTTAAGATACTGGTCATCCATGGTGCTGATCAAGAGGATACAGTCGATGTGTCCACCATTTTGGAAGGCAGGGAGATGTTTTCCAGAATGCGGCAGTACTGCTAAAGATTGCACACTGCTGATGGGGCTTATTTATGCCCTCAACCTGGCATATCCCCAACACTGCGCTACACCTTTGAGGTGTTCCAGAAAAATTTCCTGTACCTGGATGGTGTTAAGATGTCCCCAAAAATGCAATCTTTAAAGTTGAAGTTGCTCTCCTAAATGCTATCAACATGGTATGTGCTGTACAATTGAGGCTGTTGGTAGACTCCAAATTACATCTCCATCTCAAAAATTTGTACAAAATCTTGACTACTTTTTACTTCTTGAAATTTTTTAATGTGTTACGGTTTTATGAGCATAAAGAGCACTTAGTGTCGGTTTGATTGCTGTTATTGCATTAAAAGGTTAGTTTCACCCAAAAATCTAAATTATGTCATTAATAACTTACCCTCATGTTGTTCCAAACCTGTAAGACCTCCGTTTATCTTCGGAACACAGTTTGAGATATTTTAGATTTAGTCCGAGAGCTCTCAGTCCCTCCATTGAAACTGTGTGAACGGTATACCTTTTTTTTCCAGAAAGGTAAGAAAAACATCAGCTTAAGTCATTTGTGGATTAATGCGTATTGGAGACGCAAACGGTTTAAAATGATTCAGTTCGATTTGGTGAAATGGTTCAAAAAGATCCGGTTACATCAAATGATTCGTTTGCGAACCTAGTATTACAAACTGTTGTGTTTTGAACTCTCTCACAACAAACACGGAAGAGAAGACAATGCTGAATAAAGTCATAGTTTTTGCTATTTTTGGACCAAAATGTATTTTCGATGCTTCAAAAAATTCTAACTGACCCTCTGATGTCACATGGACTACATTGACTATGTTTTTATTACCTTTCTGGACATGGACAGTATACCGTACACACAGTTTCAATGGAGGGATTGAGAACTCTCGGACTAAATCTAAAATATCTTAAACTGTGTTCCAAAGATAAATGGAGGTCTCAAGGGTTTGGAACAACACGAGAGTTATTAATGACAATTTTCATTTTTGGGTGAACTATCCCTTTAAGTGAATTGTAATATTCTAATTGGGCCTTTCAGTGCCCAGGAGGAAATAAAAAATGAATGAGGACCCTGAAGACGCACTTTGACAATCAGAATACAAGCAATTCATTCTTCTTTTCACCTGCAGTCATATAGCCCGTTCCCATTATAATTTGAACCTTAAATATAATCAGAGAAGCAGGAAAACTGGTTCCAAATCAGTGGCAAAAAGTAACAGACACTCAGCAACAAAAGTCTGTGACTGGGCAAGGCTTCATGGATATAATCCTCTATCTACTGTAGTAAATTTATTGCACTGCAGGCTGCTATCACCAGATCCAACTGACTGCACACCCAGAGCCTTGCCGAGCCCTGTCAAACCCTGCTGCTTATCGGGAACTTCAGTTCTCAAGTTTCTGTTTGGCTAAAATGAGTTATAATGCTATGCATATATAGTGGGGTATGAGAACACTTCCTTGCATTTTTCCCCAATGCAAATTATATTATCGGCATAACAGTTTGAGTGTCAAGTTGATTTGAAAAAGTGAATAGTACAAAACTGTTGGGATTCAGTACTTTTTTTAAACAATACTTTTGTTCAGTGAGGACGTATTTAGTTAATTAAATTTGACAGTAAAGACATTTACTATATAATGATACAAAGCATTTCTATTTCAAACAAATGCTCTTTTAAACTTTCCATTCATCACAGAATCACAGTTTAGACCAAAATATTAACCAGTTCAACCATTATCAGCTATGATAATAATGGGAAATGCTTCCTGAGCACCAAATCCGCATATTAGAATGACTTTGGAAAGATCATGAGACACTAAAGACTGGAGTAATGGCTGCTAAGAATCCAGCTTTGCCATCACCGTAATTAATTAAATTTTAAACATCATTTAATGGTCATTTTAATTTGTAATATTACACATTGTTTACTGTATTTTTTAAAATATATAAATACAGCCTTGATGAGCATAAGAGACTTATTTCAAAGACATACATACATATACACACACTATATATATTTTCATACTGTCATTACATTTGGTGTCCCCAACTTTTTTCTTTTTTCCAAAAAAGTTGGGACATTGTACAATTTGTGAATAAAAACAGAATGCAATGATGTGGAAGTTTAAAATTTCAATATTTTATTCAGAATACAACATAGATGACATATTAAATTTTAAACAGAAAATGTATAATTTTAAAGGGAAAAATAAGTTGATTTAAAATTTCATGGCATAAACATCTCAAAAAAGTTGGGACAAGGCCATGTTTACCACTGTGTGGCATTCTCTCTTCTTTTTATAACAGTCTGCAAAAGTCTGGGGACTGAGGAGACAAGTTGCTCAAGTTTAGGAATAGAAATGTTGTCCCATTTTTGTCTAATACAGGCTTCTAGTTGCTCAACTGTCTTAGGTCTTCTTTGTCGCATCTTCCTCTTTATGATGCGCCAAATGTTTTCTATGGGTGAAAGATCTGGACTGCAGACTGGCCATTTCAGTACCCGGATCCTTCTTCTACGCAGCCATGATGTTGTAATTGATGCAGTATGTGGTCTGGCATTGTCATGTTGGAAAATGCAAGCTTTTCCCTGAAAGAGACGACGTCTGGATGGGAGCATATGTTGTTCTAGAACTTGGATATACCTTTCAGAATTGATGGTGCCTTTCCAGATGTGTAAGCTGCCCATGCCACACACACTCAATGCAACCCCATACCATCAGAGATGCAGGCTTCTGAACGGAGCGCTGATAACAACTTGGGTTGTCCTTGTCCTCACGTCTGGATGACATGGTGTCCTAGTTTTCCAAAGAGAACTTCAAATTTTTAATCATCTTACCAATGATCAGTTTTCCACTTTGCCAAAGTCCAATTTTAAATGAGCCTTGGCCGAGAGAAAATGCCTGCGCTTCTGGATCATGTTTAGATATGGCTTCTTTTTTTACCTATAGAGCTTTAGCCGGCAACGGTGAATGGCACAGTGGATTGTGTTCACCGACAATGTTTTCTGGAAGTATTCCTGAGCCCATGCTGTGATTTCCATTACAGTAGCATTCCTGTATGTGATGCAGTGTCGTCTAAGGGCCCGAAGATCACGGGCATCCAGTATGGTTTTCTGGCCTTGACCCTTGCGCACAGAGATTGTTCTCTGAGAAACTCCTTTCTTATATTGCTCCACTATTTTTCATCGCAGCATTGGGGGAATTAGTGATCCTCTGCCCATCTTGACTTCTGAGAGACATTGCCACTCTGAGAGGCTCCCTTTTATATATCATGTTGCCGATTGACCTAATAAGTTGCAAATTGGTTCTCCAGCTATTCCTTATATGTACATTTAACTCTTCTGGCCTCTTATTGCTACCTGTCCCAACTTTTTTGGAATGTGTAGCTCTCGTGAAATCCAAAATGAGCCAATATTTGGCATTAAATTTCAAAATGTCTCACTTTTAACATTTGATATGTTATCTATATTCTATTGTGAATAAAACATAAGTTTATGAGATTTGTAATTTATTCGATTCCTTTTTTACTCACAATTTGTACAGTGTCCCAACTTTTTTGGAACCGGGTTTGTACGTTTTTTCCACAAATGTGATATATTCTTGTTTATTTCTTGTTTTGAGTTACATTTTTATTCCCAGATTTTCAATTTGGCTTCAGGCTTTTGGACCGCACTGTACAGTATATGGCTTTTTACCTTATTCTGCTTTATTGATTTAACAACTTCTAAGATGTATATTTGCTTTTCAATCTGGAAAGATATCAAAAATATGAATATAACTAGATGCATAGATCAATTTATAGCTGTTTGATGAAATAAATAATTTCCACGGTTAAAATACCAAAGAGACATAACCTGTCTTTGAAACTGGTTTTGAGTGGAGTATGTTTAACTTTGCATCTCTCCTCTCGTTTATTCCTTTAACAAGCCAAGTTTTCTGCACTGAATTTTATAAGTTTGAAACCTCCAGCCTCCACAAAAACACATCAAGCAACAGTGGACTGACATTTGATGAGTGGATAAAAGCTTCATCTTGTGGAAACACAGCAAACTGGTAAAGCCAGTGCTAGATTAGCATGATTCACAGGTGTGGCAGCATCAATCAAATGACTGTCTTCTACCAGTCTCACCTCTTGAATGTACAACGAGCCTGTAGAAGAAAGAAATATGGCGTAACACGGCAGGAATTGGTGCTGCAACAAGGAAAGCATATTCCTCATTACATGGCGCTCTTTGGTGACAGGGCTATAAATGTATTTGTGGGAGGAAGCAGGTTGTCAGATGCCTAGAGGGCGGTGTACAGCGACTGTCAGAGAGCAGAGCTGTAATTGTGGAGGAGACTGGCAGGCCCACGGTGGCAAATGATTTAGTTTTGAGATCAGCAAGTTATGCTCTGAGAGACCGAAACGGACCGGTTGAAGCATATGTTACATGACTATGTAGGTGGTCGGGGTTGTCTTTGATCGGTCAAACTTTGTTGTGTTCTTTGAAGGCAACATCTAAGAATACATTCCTATGTTAGATGTGAAAGTACTCCAACAATATTGAAATCAAACAAAAATGGGTTTTCCCAAAATAACTATTCTTATTTTTCATTTGCTGGCCAGATGGATAGTCCTGCCCCAAATCTTATGGCACTGGTTAAGTTATTCTACAGTATGTCAGCTTTGGGATGCTCAATAAACGTGATGTTTTAATAGCGGTGGATACTTTTCAGCAGTCAACAAATTGTTGTCTCTGCATATCACCGCAGGATAGGAGGAAGTACTTTAACACAGAAAAGAATTACACACTTCAGATTTAAAGCGCATGCTAAATAAAGCTTGAACACTTGCTACAGCAGATAGCAGAAAATACAAAATACAGAACTACAGCTATAAAAGAACAAAGTGATTAGCATACAGATGCAAAGAACAATAGCTTTGTATTTGCACTTTTAGACTTTCCAGGTCTTAAAAATAACAAGCTGGTCCAACAGTACTGCTGCTATTGCTGCATCTACCTTTCAGAATATTTGGCAAGGATTGAGACAGGAAAGTTGTCAGCATGATAGATTATGTCTTCATTAAAGTGAAGTTATGGAAATGAGCTAGAGAAATACTAGAAAAAACTATGTTCAAATGCTTGGGGTCAGTAAAGTCTCACATGCTCACCAAGGCTGCATTGATATAAAAGTGGTAATATTGCAACATATCATAATTTAAAATAACACTTTTCCACTTCAGTTTATTTTAAAACGTGGTTTACTCCTGTGATGGCAAAGCTAAATGTTCAGCAGCCATTACTCCAGTCTTCAGTGCCACGTGATCATTCTAATATGCTGATTTGGTGCTCAAAATTTTTTTGTCATTATTATCAATGTTAAAAACAGCTGCTTAATATTTTTAAGGAAACAGTTTTTATTTTTAATTTTGGATTCTTTAGTAAATAGAAAGTTCAAAAGAACAGTTTGAAAGAACAAAAATATTTGTAAGATTATAAATGTCTTTAGTGTCATGGTTTTTCAATCTAATGCATTCCTGCCGAATAAAATAGGCAAACAAACACACACACACGCACACACACACACACACACACACACATATATAACACAATTAAAACATTATAACGCAGGTAATGCACTGGCCCCACCTCCAAGCCTGTAAGTCATCTTACATTTCCTACAGCTGACTGTTGACAAACATGATGCAAAATTCAAGATAAATTCAAGATAAAGGATAAAATTCTAGATATTGGGGCAAAAATGCCCCTGTATGAGTTTTGTGTCAAATTAAAATCACACAAGCAGCGAGAGTAATGTTTGCATGAATGGCAAGAGTTCAGAAGCAAAAGCCTCTGAGTGCTGCCTGAAATTTTTATCTAAAATTAGCATTTTTATCTGGCTCCTAAGCTTAGGTTCAGTAATGTTACTTAAATGGCAATGTATAGCACCTTTTCTATGCCATTAAACTGAAGTGAAAATTTCAGACGGCACTTACATGGCTTTTGCATCCGAATCCTACAACAGTTCAGTAAATAAGAAGTTCATATTGTGTTATATTTTAAAGCAATATTGTGTGTTTTTGTTTAGTTTTGCCAATGAAAATATTACATATGAAGCCACCACAGAACTGTTTATTTTATGAATAAATCATTGTTTTGAACAAATCTTGTGAACCAATGATTCAAAGGCCCATTCATAGAGAGACGTTTACTTAAAGGGGTTATATGATGTTGCTTAAAGAACATTATTTTGTCTATTTGGTGTACTGAAATGTGTTTATGCAGTTTAAGATAAAAAAAAAAAAAATCCACATACTGTACATTATTGTTTCTCCTCTATGCCCTGCCTTCTGAAACGCGTTGTTTTTTTTTTACAAAGCTCATCGGTCTGAAAAGTGAGGTGTGCTCTGATTGGCCAGCTATCCAGTGTGTTGTGATTGGCAACAGTGTGTTGCTCCTCACCATACTGTGATGATTGTCACACCACGTCAAGACAAAAGTAATAAAAATTTGAGCTCTGCATGTGCCTCAAATTTAGGCCCTAGCCCGGCCCTGGCCCGAGACACTCAGGCCCAAGCCCGGCCAAGGTAGCACAGCTTATAATAAAATCTATAGATATATAAAACAGTTCAAGCATTTAACAATGTTTAAACGTTAAACCTAGATAAATGTGCGCTCTATCCAATAGTTTGTGCTGAGATGCTTTGCAGGACATGGTGGTGCCAGCATGACCACTTGCATTTTTTTCAGTGGATATGCAGTCATTTTTGCTCATAAAAGGTAAGAATCATTTGCAACTGCAAAGGGTCTACTTTTATTTGTGAGGTAAGAGTAATAATTCGTAACTGCAAAGGGTCTACTTTTATTTGTTTGTGCTCACAATATCAACAAAACGTTGTGCTTTTATAAAATAAAGAAAACAAACATGATACGCTTTCTGCCTTCTCATCTTTAACAGGAGTACTGAATGAACTGAAACTCAGAGGATACATGCCTCACAGACATGATAAATACACAGTGTCCCAAATTATTATGCAAGTGCCATATCAATAGGATTTTCGGTAAAATAAAGAGTCAGTTTTTCACATCATTTCAGGTAACTGGTATCAGTCTCAGACTGGTTTGGTCAATAGTTTTCCAGGTCTTCTTAGGTAAATGGAAACTCTACTTAAAGAGGTTGTTCCACATTATTGAGCAAGTCACAGTTTCATGAAATATGGTGAGGAAAAAAGATCTTTCTGAAGATGAAAAGTATGAAACAATGCAATGTCCTGCAAAAGGCATCAAAAACAATATTTTGCTAAAAGTACTCACTGAGCGAGTTGGATGGATGGTGCGCTTATTGATAGTGAATTGGCCATGTTGATTATCTGCACATGCTCACATATTTGGGTTGACAAGTTCCAGAACAGTGTTGTAAATACAATGCATCCACTGATTTCTAGTTGTGTCCTCTAGTTATTTGCTTTCACAATTAAAAACACAGCTTCTCCACAACATGGCACTGGTGGCAACAGCGAGAATAAAAGTTACACCTTCTTTCTTTGTGTGAACATTTGGGCGGCGTTATGCAAATCTTCCTACATCGTGACATAGACATGTGGGGGCGTGTTTAAACAAGCCATTTTAGGAGGGTGTGGACAAGTTTTAACTTTTATAAAGAATATCTCTTTGGATTTGAGACTTTAGTCTTTGCAACTTTACAGATCTTCTTTATGCACTAATAGCTTGTAACACTCCAAGGAGAAAGGAAAACACAAAACTGCATCATATGACCAATTTAATTACTGAATGAATCAGCCGTGACTCAAAAGCATTTACCACCACCACCTGCAGTTTTAATTTTTTTTATAAAAAAATAAATAAAAATAAATACATAAACATTAAAAGGATAGTTCACAAAAAAAAACTAACTAACTAACTTTCTTTTGCAACATAAAAGAAGGCATTATGAAGACTAGGGATGTAAACGATTAATCGATTATCGGTTAATTGTCGATAAGAGATGCAATCGAATAAGGCTGTCGATGGTCAGTTAACCGATTTAATATTGGGCTGCAAGCGGCTTGTATGCAAATCACGTGCGAGCAGCTGTGAGTGACGGTGACCGTATATAAATGCATCATCATTCATTCACAATGTACTAATTAAGCTTTATAAAAAGAATAAATCAGAGATTCATGGTGCTATATGCATTAATATTTGGGAAGCAACTCACAACTTATTAGAATGTGGAGTGTGTGTATCCAAATCTGGAGGCAGAGGCAGATGTGCCTGGCCCTCTCTTGGGGTTTCTAGTTGTTTGGCAGCAGTTGAAAGGGAAGATAAAGCCCAAAGAGAATCAAACACTGTTGGTATGCAGTTAAAAGACATGTTCTGATAGCGTTCTGTGTCTCTCTCATGTATTAACATTTAAAAGAGAACTCAGAAAATGGTCCAAAAAAAAAACTAGAGCATATTTCCTCCAGCAGTGTCACTGAGTGTGGGTTAAGATTTTTCTACTTTCCCCATCAGGATTTGCTGATTTCAAAAGCCTTAGGGTGCTTTATTGTACTTATTGTATGATAACGATGACCTTTTTGGTTGACTATCATATGGGGACCTTAAAATGTTATCTTAGCAGAAAAGCTGCATAGTGAAACAGTTGTGAAGCAGATCAGCCATTTCAATCTGACAGTGAGCAACAACACAGCAACACTGGGCAGAGTCCATGGTGGTGTACCAAAAAAAATGCTGTATATTAGATAATCAAAAGCTAAACATAATAATCAGTAGTTGCTGATGCTCACAAAGTTGTTGTGCTTTTACTGACTTTCCACTGCATACAAAAAACACCCCAAAAACTAAATTGGAAATGCTTTCTCAAGCCACCAGAACTCACAGATACAGCCCTACTTGGCAATGCAGCCTCAATATTATCAACTATCTTTGTCAACTCTCGCGGTCTTTTTTGCAACATAGCTTTATGAAGATTCAAATTAATAATTTGATGTATTTTCCATGTCCATTGTTACTTTTTAATACCTTTTAATCCTTAATTACTTTTTTCTTTTTGATAAAATCACAGGATGACAACCTAAATCACATGCAGGATGGACAAAAATTTTGAAAATTCTAAACTATTCCAGATAAATCCATATTTAAATACACGGTTCGTACAGAAATTGCAAAACATGAAAACAAAAAGCATGCAATGACTGTGGCAACTTTAACATTTGAAAGGATATTATGGCAAAGTTATCGCTTTCCTTATTCAAAGTTTTTGTTGTTGTTTTTTTCAAGAATATGATTGACCTGAACAATGAAAGCTGTATCATACACTTGGGAAATTATGAGCTATATCAACACTAGGGTGTGTGATAATACACTTAGCTCATGAGATACAGATACTTGATTCACTAGAATGAGACAATATTTTAATACTATTCTTAAGAATTTACTAAATATTTGTCTTTTAAAACACACAAATCAAAACAATGCAGTTATATTTTAAAATATTTTGACTAATCTAGGGCTGTAACTAATAATTGTTTTGGTAATCAAGCAATCTACTGATTATATTGACAACTGAGTAATCAGATATTTTTTAGTAATCCAAATAGACCTAAGTGAAAAACAGGCTTTAGTTTGACTATTTATACAGTATATCACAAAATTGAGTACACCCCTCACATTTCAGCAACCATTTTAGTATATCTTCTAAAGGGAAAATACTATAGAAATATAGATGGATATTTTTTTTAGAGTAGTCAATGTGCTGCTTGTATAGCAGTATACATTTACTATCTTCTGAAAATAACTTAACATACAGCCATTATTGTCAATACAGTTGGCATCAAAAGTGAGTACACCCTAAGTGACAGCAAAGCCGCATGTCCTATTCATAACGTTCATGTTTTTGTCTGCTTGACATGACCATACAAATTTGTGTATCTTGTATTAGAGCGGTTAAGATTTGGTGCTTTGGTGCTCTCTCATATGGACCACTGGATGGCACCTCATGGCAAGGAACTCTCTGAGGATTTGAGAATTAGAATTGTTGCTCTCCACAAAGATGGCCTAGGCTATAGGAAGATCGGTAACACCCTGAAACTGAGTTACAGTACAGTGACCAGGGTCATACAGAGGTTTTCCAAGATGGGTTCAACTTGGAACAGGCCTCGCAAGGGTTGATCAAAGACGCCGAGCCCTCGTGCTGTGCATCAGGTGCAGATGCTGGCTTCATAAAACAGAGACATGAGTGCTGCCAGGTTTGTTTTAAAGGTTGCAGAAATTGAAGGTCAGCTTATCAGTGCTCTGACCATACGCCATACACTGCAACAAGTCCGTTTGCATGGCTGTCATTCCAGAAGGAAGCCTCTTCTGAAGCTGGCTCACAAGAAAGCCCGCAAACATTTTGCTGAAGATAACCTGTCTAAGAGCAAGAATCATTGGAACCATGTTCTGTGGTCTGATGAGACTAAGATGAAATTGTTTGGCTCAGATGGTGTCCAGCATGTGTGGAGACACCCTGGTGAGGAGTACCAAGAAAATTGTGTCTTGCCTACAGTCAAACATGGTTGTGGTAGCATCATCAAATATTGACACTTTGGACACAGTTTTGACATGTTCACTTAGGGTGTACTCACTCAATGAATCCAAGTTTCATTTTTATAGTATTGTCCCTTGAGAAGATATACTAAAATGGTTGCTGAAATGTAAGGGGTGTACTCACTTTTGTGAGATACTGTCACTGTTGGGAACGTTACTTTAAAAAAGTAATTAGTTATAGTTACTCACTACTTGTTCCAAAAAGTAACTGAGTTAGTAACTGAATTACTCTATAATAAAAGTAACTCGTTACCAGGGAAAGTAACTATTTGCGTTACTGTAAACAAAACAAAAAAAGTTGCTATATGTCAAAGAATTAGTTTTTTTTTTTTTAGCAGTTTTCACAAGTCAGTTGAAATAAGTAGAACAGACAGCTGTTCGTACATAACTTTCTGAGATTTATTGCACGTCAACAGACAGCAAGAGTTTTATCCTGCACTCTTTGTAAGAAAAGTGTTTTTGGCCACTAGCTTTGTAGATGCGTGTGTCACACATTACATGTACACATTACATGCACGTTCTTGCCTTTGACTACAATGAATTTGAAGTAGTGCTTATACAACCCGAATTCCGGAAAAGTTGGGACGTTTTTTAAATTTTAATAAAATGAAAACTAAAAGACTTTCAAATCACATGAGCCAATATTTTATTCACAATAGAACATAGATAACATAGCAAAAGTTTAAACTGAGAAAGTTTGCAATTTTATGCACAAAATGAGCTCATTTCAATTTTGATTTCTGCTACAGGTCTCAAAATAGTTGGGACGGGGCATGTTTACCATGGTGTATCATCTCCTTTTCTTTTCAAAACAGTTTGAAGACGTCTGGGCATTGAGGCTATGAGTTGCTGGAGTTTTGCTGTTGGAATTTGGTCCCATTCTTGCCTTATATAGATTTCCAGCTGCTGAAGAGTTCGTGGTCGTCTTTTATGTATTTTTCATTTAATGATGCGCCAAATGTTCTCTATAGGTGAAAGATCTGGACTGCAGGCAGGCCAGGTTAGCACCCGGACTCTTCTACGACGAAGCCATGCTGTTGTTATAGCTGCAGTATGTGGTTTTGCATTGTCCTGCTGAAATAAACAAGGCCTTCCCTGAAATAGACGTTGTTTGGAGGGAAGCATATGTTGCTCTAAAACCTTTATATACCTTTCAGCATTCACAGAGCCTTCCAAAACATGCAAGCTGCCCATACCGTATGCACTTATGCACCCCCATACCATCAGAGATGCTGGCTTTTGAACTGAATGCTGATAACATGCTGGAAGGTCTCCCTCCTCTTTAGCCTGGAGGACACGGCGTCCGTGATTTCCAACAAGAATGTCAAATTTGGACTCGTCTGACCATAAAACACTATTCCACTTTGAAATAGTCCATTTTAAATGAGCCTTGGCCCACAGGACACGACGGCGCTTCTGGACCATGTTCACATATGGCTTCCTTTTTGCATGATAGAGCTTTAGTTGGCATCTGCTGATGGCACGGCGGATTGTGTTTACCGACAGTGGTTTCTGAAAGTATTCCTGGGCCCATTTAGTAATGTCATTGACACAATCATGCCGATGAGTGATGCAGTGTCGTCTGAGAGCCCGAAGACCACGGGCATCCAATAAAGGTCTCCGGCCTTGTCCCTTACGCACAGAGATTTCTCCAGTTTCTCTGAATCTTTTGATGATGTTATGCACTGTAGATGATGAGATTTGCAAAGCCTTTGCAATTTGACGTTGAGGAACATTGTTTTTAAAGTTTTCCACAATTTTTTTACGCAGTCTTTCACAGATTGGAGAGCCTCTGCCCATCTTTACTTCTGAGAGACTCTGCTTCTCTAAGACAAAGCTTTTATAGCTAATCATGTTACAGACCTGATATCAATTAACTTAATTAATCACTAGATGTTCTCCCAGCTGAATCTTTTCAAAACTGCTTGCTTTTTTAGCCATTTGTTGCCCCCGTGCCAACTTTTTTGAGACCTGTAGCAGGCATTAAATTTTAAATGAGCTAATTAAGCTAGGATACAAGTGTAAAATTTCTCAGTTTAAACATTTGCTACGTTATCTATGTTCTATTGTGAATAAAATATTGGCTCATGTGATTTGAAATTCCTTTAGTTTTCATTTTATAAAATTTTAAAAAACGTCCCAACTTTACCGGAATTCGGGTTGTATCTCCACCTTGAAAATGACAACTTTTCATCGGATTGCTCCTGACTCGCCATTTCTGCTGCTGCTGCGAATCTCTGTGTAGCTGTTGCGTGTGTGTGACTGTGTGTGTTTGGTGACGCTGGCGCGTGTGTGTAAAAACACTGGCTCTGATTGGCTACCATGAAACACATGACTCTGCCTTAGCCAATCATAATCGCTTATCTCGTTATTAACCCACCTGCTCACTCGCTGTGTGAGCCAGGGGTGCGTTTGGATTGCATATTAAATCAATGCATAGTAACGCACCGCATTTAACGTTCAGTAACGTGGAACGTCACCTCACTGGCGGGGAAGGAGCCCGAGATTGTGCGTGAGGTTGAGAGGTTCCGACTAGCGATAGTCGGGCTCACCTCTACGCACAGCTTGGGCTCTGGAACCACACTCCTCGAGAGAGGATGGACTCTTCACCACTCTGGAGTTGCCCATGGCGAGAGGCGGCAGGCTGGTGTGGGTTTGCTTATAGCCCCCCAGCTCAGCTGCCATGTGTTGGAGTTTACCCCGGTGAACGAGAGGGTCGTTTCCCTGCGCCTTCGGGTCGGGGATAGGTCTCTCACTGTCGTTTGTGCCTACTGGCCGAATGGCAGTGCAGAGTACCCGGCCTTCTTGGAGTCTCTGGGAGGGGTGCTGGAAAGTGCTCCGACTGGGGACTCCATCGTTTTACTGGGGGACTTCAACGCCCACGTGGGCAACGACAGTGACACCTGGAGGGGCGTGATTGGGAGGAACGGCCCCCCTGATCTGAACCCGAGTGGTGTTCAGTTATTGGACTTCTGTGCTAGTTACAGCTTGTCCATAACGAACACCATGTTCAAGCATAAGGGTGTCCATCAGTACACGTGGCACCAGGACACCCTAGGCCGTAGGTCGATGATCGACTTTGTGTTCGTTTCATCCGACCTCCGGCCGTATGTCTTGGACACTCGGGTGAAGAGAGGGGCGGAGCTGTCAACTGATCACCACCTGGTGGTGAGTTGGATCCGATGGCGGGGGAGGAAGCTGGACAGATTCGGCAGACACAAATGTACTGTGAGGGTCTGCTGGGAACGTTTGGCCGAGTCTCCTGTCAGAGAGATCTTCAACTCCCACCTCCGGCAGAACTTCGACTGGATCCCGAGGGAGGTTGGAGATATTGAGTCCGAGTGGACCATGTTCTCCACCTCCATTGTCGAAGCGGCCGCTCGGAGCTGTGGCTGTAAGGTCTCCGGTGCCTGTCGAGGCGGCAATACCCGAACCCGGTGGTGGACACCGGAAGTAAGGGATGCCGTCAAGCTGAAGAAGGAGTCCTATCGGTCCTGGTTGACTTGTGGGACTCCTGAGGCAGCTGACAGGTACCGGCAGGCCAAGCGGACTGCGGGTGGTTGTGGAGGCAAAAACTTGGGCCTGGGAGGAGTTCGGTGAGGCCATGGAGAAGAACTATCGGTCGGCCTCGAATAGATTCTGGCAAACCGTCCGGCGTCTCAGGAGAGGGAAGCAGTGCCCTACCAACACTGTTTACAGTAGAGGTGGGGAGCTGTTGACCTCGACTGGAGTCAAGAAACTCCTCGGTGGCAAGGCACCGGGGGTGGATGAGATCCGCCCTGAGTACCTCAAGTCTCTGGATGTTGTGGGGCTGTCTTGGCTGACACGCCTCTGCAGCATCACGTGGCAGTCGGGGACGGTGCCTTTGGGATGGCAGACCGGGGTGGTGGTCCCTCTTTTTAAGAAGGGGGACCGGAGGGTGTGTTCCAACTACAAGGGGATCACACTTCTCAGCCTCCCTGGGAAAGTCTATGCCAGGGTACTGGAGAGGAGAATCCGGCCGATAGTAGAACCTCGGATTCAGGAGGAACAGTGTGGTTTTCGTCCAGGCCGTGGAACACTGGACCAGCTCTATACCCTCTACAGGGTGCTGGAGGGTTCATGGGAGTTTGCCCAACCAGTCCACATGTGCTTTGTGGATTTGGAGAAGGCATTCGACTGTGTCCCTCGGGGCGGCCTGTGGAGGTTGCTCCGGGAGTATGGGGTCCGGGGCCCTTTGCTAAGGGCTATCCGGTCCCTGTACGACCGGAGCAGGAGCTTGGTTCGTATTGCCAGCAGTAAGTCAGACTTGTTCCCGATTTACCGGTTAATCTACGTTCCTACTCTCACCTATGGTCATGAGCTTTGGGTCATGACCGAAAGGACAAGATCCCGGATACAGGCGGCCGAAATGAGCTTTCTCCGCAGGGTGGCTGGGCGATCCCTTAGAGATAGGGTGAGAAGCTCAGTCACCCGGGAGGAGCTCAGAGTAGAGCCGCTGCTCCTGCACATTGAGAGGGGACAGCTGAGGTGGCTCGGGCATCTGTTCCGGATGCCTCCTGGACGCCTCCCGGGGAAGGTGTTCCGGGCGCGTCCCACTGGGAGGAGACCCCGGGGAAGACCTAGGACTATGTCTCCCGGCTGGCCTGGGAACGCCTCGGTGTCCCCCCGGAAGAGCTGGAGGAAGTGTCTAGGGAGAGGGAAGTCTGGGGTTCTCTGCTTAGACTGCTGCCCCTGCGACCCGGCCCCGGATAAGCGGAAGAAGATGGATGGATGGGTAACGTTAACGGCGTTGTAACGACGGGAAAAGTAATTAGTTAAATTACCCCGTTACTGAAAAAATAACGTCGTTAGCTAACGCCGTTCTTTTAAATGCCGTTATTCCAAACACTGGATACTGTATATAAACTAACCATGAGGCAATAATAATTGGTTCAAATAAAGTATCAAAACCAAGTAATTGTATTTTTTTATTGAACAACACTGATAAAATAGGCCTACATAATGTAATATTGCCTACACAAAATATGAACATAGCCAACTTAAGTTTATGTATTATAACAAGCAGAGAGCGCCAACAGCCTGATGATGCTTCAATTTACAGTGTGATTCAAGGATGTTTAAATCCATGTTATTTTAATATTTGGCCACCTGCAAACTCAGAGCAAGGGTTTGAACTTCTATTTTGAAATCTTGATGTACAATAAATTGCATACTTAAAAACATGTTGATAAATTCTCCTGTGTTGGCATAGGTTTATTAATTATTTACTTTACAAACCTAGTGAGATAGCATGAACTATTTTACTAGATGAATGTTAAAGCAACACAAACTCACAGCATAAGCAGAGAAAAAGTATTTGTCGGGAGCAGCTGAGATGGAGATGCAATCCACGCTTGTAAATGATGAACAGTGCAACACAAAAGGCGTCAGACTTTATATGCGTTCCCAAATGCACTAACAAAAGATTTACCACAAACTCAACTTTATACTAATATCACAAGACTGCTTTTCACATCAAGGAGTAATATCGGGAGATCTCGTGCGCTGCTAAATGCCAGGTGAAACGGCTCTATATATCAGACGCACTGCACCGTTACTTTTGTGTAAAAGGATTGTTTAATCAAGGGAAAAAAAAATAACTCATATATACTCATATACCCTTTAAAAACTCAAATACCTTCTCAATTTTCAAGGATTTTCCAGGACTTAAATTTCAAAAAGTCAAATTCAAGTACTTCAAGCACTTTAAAGGGTTAGTTCACCCAGATAGCAAAATTATGTAATTAATAACTTACCCTCATGTTGTTTCAAACCCGTAAGACCTCCGTTTATCTTTGGAACACAGTTTAAGATATTTTAGATTTAGTCCGAGAGCTCTCAGTCCCTCCATTGAAGCTGTGTGTACGGTATATTGTCCATGTCCAGAAAGGTAAGAAAAACATCATCAAAGTAGTCCATGTGACATCACATGGTCAGCATTTTTTGAAGCATCGAAAATACATTTTGGTCCAAAAATAGCAAAAAGGATGACTTTATTCAGCATTGTCTTCTCTTCCGTGTCTGTTGTGTGAGAGAGTTCAAAACAAAGCAGTCTGGATATCCGGTTCGCGAACAAATCATTCAGTTCACCAAATCGAACTGAATCATTTTAAACGGTTCACATCTCTAATACGCATTAATCCACAAATGACTTAAGATGTTAACTTTTTTAATGTGGCTGACACTCCCTCTGAGTTCAAGCAAACCAATATCCCAGAGTAATGCATGCACTCAAACAGTACACTGACTGAACTGCTGTGAAGAGAGAACTGAAGATGAACACCGAGCCGAGCCAGATAACGAACAAAAGACTCGTTTCATGAGTCAAGAACCGGTTGCATCGGTTTTCGGATCACCAGTAGTTCTTTCGGACAGTTCGATTTACCCGCGCTCATAACACTAGCACAGAATCAGTTCAGAATCAATCACCAAAAGAATCAGTTCGGTTCATGCGCTCTGTGTGTCAGTCTGCTTCACGCTGAATCACACATGCGCAGTATCATCAGCTCCTCGATTCTTCTTATCTGACTCGGCTCGGTGTTCATCTTTAGTTCTCTCTTCACAGCAGTTCAGTGAACAACATGAAACAACATGAAGGTAAGTTATTAATTACATAATTTTGCTATCTGGGTGAACTAACCCTTTAAGCACTTTGTACGAACCCTGTAAATTGCACAAAAAATACTTTCTGTGATTGGTTGCTTTTAGTGGTAATTAGATTCTTTCTTGCACAGAATAAGCTGAAAACTGAACCATAATGTGTTGATAGTAAAAAGTTTGGCTACACGAGACCAAGGTGACCAGATGGCCCAATAAAATTGGGCCAGTTTTAATTTTACGGTCCATGTCCCCTGTCCCAGTTACAGTCTTGTCCCTATAATTATTCTTAGCTTTAGTTTGATTGAGGTGGGCTATGTAGTGACCTGACCTATCACGTATTATTGTAATGGTAAACATTAAATAATGAACTACATCTACTGATTTCTCCTCAGAATCGAAAGTGAACTAACCACCAGGCCACATGGCTTGATTGTATTTTATTATGGTCATCAGGTCACCAATTTCTACTAGTCGATTTTCCATTTAAAATGCCATTGATATAATGAATCTTTTTGTGTTCTGCAGAGGAAAGAAAGTCATACAGGTTTAAAATGGCATGAGGGTGAGTAAATCATGACAATTGTAGTTTTTTGGTACTACTTTAAGTGTTACCTACTTTCTGGAGCAACTTTTGCATTGAGAGCACGGCTTTGAAGCAAAATTGACTAAAATTAAGATGAAAGGCTTTGATCTTTTACTCTGTGAATCAGATTTAATTTGTTTGACCTTTATAATCCCTCATAATCTAATATGAGTGACTTGCATTCAAAATTATAAACAACTTATTAAAACATGTCATGACAAGTCCTCCTCCATTCCTCATCTTTTAGAAAGATACATTTTTCTTTATGGGATTTAAATATTGTTCTATCCTGCTTGGCCATGCAGAGGAAAGAAAAGGCCAAGCAAAGGCCACCTCACTCTCATACACACACACACACACACACACACACACACACACACACACAATGAAACTAAAAAATACTAAAATTGTACTGAATCTAGCTAACACAAAAATCTCAGTTCCTGTGATTTTCTCATCTCCACTGTAAACCCACTTCCAATTCACATTTCCAAGACTTTCTATTTATACACACCTTCCCTGTGTGCCATCCCCAGCAAACCATGACTACCATCAAGCACTACAAGAGCAACTGAATTTACTTGCCATTATCAACATGGCGAGTCAAAGCCAGTAGCTTTATTCATACAAAGTTATCATCTTGTCTTTCTAAGATGTTCCAGGAAGATTTCCTGAGCAGTAGGGGTCGTTTCTCATAATAGGAGCATTTTAGCATTCATGTCTAGGGGAAGCTCAACTGGAGGGGATCCCAGATTCACTTCCAGATCCCAGCAGAGTAGGTTATAGAGAGCAAGCTTCACCAGCATTAATATGACTTCTGTAGTTCTCTACTAAATATAATCATTCTCTTATATTTACCTATAGGTATATTTATTAGGTTATGGACTCAATCTTAGACAAGGGGACCATGGACAAGACAAGACAGAAGGATGTTCTAAAAGCTGCCTTAAAGATGAAATTATAGCATGGCTAGTCAAACGTTAACAGCAATATTTAATTTATTATGAAATATTAAATTTAACTTTGACTTTAATTTAAAATTTCCAAGAAAAGAAAGAAAGTGTGTTCTTGATAAAAACACTTAGAAAACGATGCCTTTGAGAGAGCTGGGGCATAGAGGACATACAATAATGTACAATATTTGAAAATTTTGTTTTTTGAACATTAAAGCAAGTCAACATATTCTGTTAAGCACATACACAAAATAATGATCTTTTTTTTTAAACCTTCATATGACCCCTTTAAAGGGTTAGTTCACCCAAAAATGAAAATTATGTCATTAATGACTCACCCTCATGTCGTTCCAAACCCGTAAGACCTCCGTTCATCTTCAGAACACGGTTTAAGATATTTCAGATTTAGTCCGAGAGCTTTCTGTCCCTCCATTGAAAATCTATGTACGGTCTACTGTCCATGTCCAGAAAGTTAATAAAAACATCATCACAGTAGTCCATGTGATATCAGAGGGTCAGTTAGAATTTGTTGAAGCATCGAAAATACATTTTGGTCCAAAAATAACAAAAACTACGACTTTATTCAGCATTGTCTTCTCTTCTGGGTATGTTGTGAGTGCGTTCACAACATTGCAGTGTAGTGATGTCCGGTTCGCGAATGAATCATTCGATTTAACCAGTTCTTCTTGAACCAGTTTACCAAATCAAACTGAATCGTTTGAAACGGTTCGCGTCTCCAATAAGCATTAATCCACAAATTACTTAAGCTGTTAACTATTTTAACGTGGCTGACACTCCCTCAGAGTTAAAATAAACCAATATCCCGGAGTAAACAGCAAACAGTACACTGACTGAACTGCTGTGAAGAGAGCCGAGCCAGATAACGAGCAAACAACTGACTCAAACCCTTTAAACTGCAACCCACCCCCCCCCCCCCCCCCAAGTCACTCACAACTCAACTTTTTCCAAATTGAACACAAAAGGAGTTCATCAAAATGTCAAAGTTGCTCTCTTCCAGTTGAAGGAAATGCACGATAATCACTAGCTGTCAAGTTTAGCTGTAACTATACTTTTTAAGAATATATATTACATCAGAATTTGAATACAGGTCCTTTTGCAAGCTAAACAAAAACAAGCACGACTAATGGTACAAGGAACTTTTTTTTTTCTTTCGTCTTATCTTGTAGAGAGCACCAAGTGAGCCGCGTCCTTTAAAAAAAAACATAGGTGCATGACATCCCTGTGCACAATGATTGACAGGCAGAGAACATTTCTGATAAAAAAATAATAATAACCTCCCCTGACTCCCTTTTATTTTATTTTTTTCCTGTTTACAGAGCCTTGGGCTGTCACAAAGACAGGTGTGATTACACATGACACCCATTTCAGTGATATCTGTCAGGTGGTAGCTGCATTTTATGCATGTTATAACACCTTTAAAATGGGCTTCTCAGTGCTTTTTTGTATTATACAAAATTGTGCATATTATTTGATAAAGTGACTTCATAGCTTTTCGGTGTGTAGTGATTTTTTTTTTTTTTTTACAATGTCATCACAAGCCATTCTGAAACTTCTGCTAGGTCTTTAGCACTATTTTGAGAGTAAATGTTTCTCAGGTGATGTCTGTAAAAGAACATTTTCATAGCTGCTCTAGGATAAAATTCAAGCATTTAGACAGCGATTAATTTATGGGTAGATGAGAGAGTCGTGCTGTATACTGCAGATGAATTCTTGAATCCACGTCTGATTTTACTCTTAAATGAATTTCTAAAATTTGGCAGTGTATATGTGACTGTAGTTAAATGTCAGATATACTCAGTAATGTTCAGAGGTCTCACAAAGTTCAGAGGTTCTCAACATCAAGCATACTTTGAGCCAAATAAAGTGTCAAATACGCCAAAAGTTTGGAAACATTACTATTTTTAATGTTTTTGAAAGAAGTTTCTTCTGCTCATCAAGCCTGCAGTAATATTGTGAAATATTGTTACAACTTAAAATAATAGTTTTCTATTTGAATATACTTAAAAAAATAATTTATTCCTGTGATGCAAAGCTGAATTTTAAGCATCATTACTCCAGCCTTCAGTGTCACATGTAACATCCAGTCTATCACATGATCATTTAGAAATCATTCGAATATTCTGATTTATTATGAGTGTTGGAAACCGTTCTGCCCTCTAATATATTTGATGAATAAAAGGTTATTGCATTTATTAAAAAAAAAAAAATTATAATAATATATATTCTAATAATATATTTTCTTTACTATCACTTTTTATCAATTTAACACAATCCTTGCTGAATAAAAGTATTGATTTTATTTAAAAAAAGAAAGAAAAAATTTACTGACCCCAAATTACTGACCAGTAGTGTATATTGACAAAATATTTATATTTTAAAAACATAGCTTCTTTTTTTTTTTTTTTTTTTACTTTTTATCCATCAAAGTATCCTAAAAAAAATATCACATTCTGAAAAAATATTAAGCAGCAGAACTGTTTCCAACTTTGATAATGAATCCACATATTAGAATGATTTCTAAAGGATCATGTGATAATGATCCTAAAAATAAATTATCATTTATTTCTGTGATGCAAAGCTTTAAAGTATAATAAATTTAAAAACAATTATTTTAAATTGTAATATATCACAATATTACATTTTTTTCTGTATTTTTGATCAAATAAATGCAGGCTTGATGAGCAGAAGAAACTTCTTTCAAAAACATTAAAAATAGTAATGTTTCCAAACTTTTGGTCTGTACTGTATATATACAGTTTTAATAATTATTTTCCCCACAGAATAAAGAAATTCAATTGGGTTGAATGACAAGCAAATCTACATTATTTTCAAATATCTTTTCAAGCTACCATACAACCCTAGTGTTTATAAAAAAAAACTGTAATTGGAACATTTCCAATTTGGTCGGCATCAAACTAAATGGTAAATGCTGAAACTGCATCACGTTTCCATGTAAAACAAATCACCATCTGATCATCTCACCTACCACCCAAGACTGAATTTGATTCACTTTCACCTGCCTTTTTACCAAATTATTTATAAGGGATGCACATAAAATCTTCATAGAAGCCATAACATTTGCCCTTGCTTTTAGGGTGTCTCTAAAAGAGTCTTGTTTGAAGCTGCACATGTAAAAATATGGAACGGCGGCATTTTTAAATAATCTTCAAGACTCCTCAGCACACCCCTCAGACTTCAACCTCTCTGTATTTCTCTTAAATGAGGGTGGTGTCAAAAATCACTTACATAATTCTTCACCCCCTGGAGTGAAATTGGTTTGATCTGGAGAAGATAGGGCTGACGTACATGTTGAATAGTAAATGCACCATATTAACAGAGGAAAAGCTAGCATCTTTGAACCAGACATGAAAGTTTGGTTAAAATGCTGATAACTTCCAAGAAACTGAAATGAATAGCACATTTATCTTCACTAACGAGGGCTCATTTGGCGGCACCTCTCATCTGCAAATGGCTTACGAATGTTTTGCAAATATGATCCACTATATAAATAGAAGATCTAACAACCTACAATATAAATGTCATTTAAAGCTTTCAGGTTTCTAGCCACACCAGAAGCCCTTTGGCTTCCCACCGGTGTTCTGACTGATGGGTGATAACAGAGCATTCAAGCTTGAGTGACAGAAAGGAGTGACTATAGTTTAGCTTCCAAGATGTCCAATGCACACGTCTTGCACATGTCCTGAACCATTCCCATCCTCTCCTTCAGACCCTATCGTGCTCGTACTCTTCCCTGTCAGTCAAGTGGCAGTAAATAAAGAGCAGGTTATGAGAGTCTTCCTCCCTGCACCCCATCCATCAGCCAGTCTCTTAATACCTACAGCTGTCACCCATTCTGAGAGGAACTGCTGCGTGATGTATTTTACCACCGTGGAGAAAATTAGCTGCTCTGGATATGTTTTGCCGCCTAAACTTAGCATTCCTGCATGCCTTCAGGAAAAAGCGGGGATGACTGTCAATGAGATGAATTACCATTCAGCTGTGGTGGGGATTTTGTTGTCGGGCCTCTTACACCCAGAGATTAAGGCGGCAACATAATGTGTTTCCTCTATGGTTCACTCGCAAACAAAAGGCAAGAACTGTGCTGCTTGTGTGTTTTCTTTAATTACTATACTGTGTCCTGTTTGATGACCAGTTGAATGGAGATCAAGATGAAGGAGATGTTAACAGAACAGAGACGCCATATTTCTTTGCACAAAGCATTGAAGCTGTAAATCATTGCAATATGTTCTTTTTGAATAACTTTGGTGTTTTTTTTTTTACAGGTAATTTTACAGAAGGTCCCAAGGGTTGAATATTTTATCTGTTATTATCCATTAGATTCCAGTACTAAATATCCATCACCTGCTTTCAAATGGAGCGGCACTTAATATACAGAGCCGTAGTTCGCTGACAAGCTACGCAATATTGCGTTCATAACCAAATGCGATTCATCTGCGATTATGAATGCGATATTGCGTAGCTTGTCAGCAAACTACGGCTCTGTGTAGTAGGTGGCGGTCCAATTGAAAGCAGGTGATGGATATTTAGTACTAATCACAGAACCAGCTTTACTAAAGAGACACGCATAACAAATCACATGTGATTAATCATGCAGCCCTAATATATACTCTATTCTATTATATCGGCATATAATAGAATTTGTAGATTCGTTTTAGGATGTCCTTTTTCCACTCACCATTGTACAATGTATGATGCACTTCAGTGGCCATCTTTGAATGTGAGAAGGCAGACTCACTGGCTCCAATTTATATTTAAATGTATTTACTTTGATTATCCTAGTTATCTACAACAGTACTTTGTACACTTTTTTTTTTCAAATCATCAAGTTAGGCACTCTGTCCAGACTTACTTTCTTGTTCCTCGTATTAAAAAAACAATTGGTAAGAGAGCATTTATGTTTAAATCTGTACTAGACTGGAATAATTTGCCTATAGATATTAGATCCATTACTTCTTTTCGGTTGTTTAAACAATCTCTATTATCTTATTTTAAAGTAGATTGCACATGCTATCATTGAAACTGTCGTTGTTGTTGTTATGTGTACTGTTGTTTTTTTTTTTTTTTTTGGTGGTGTTTTATTGTTTGCCTGTTGTTTCTGTTTTGTTAATTGTAATCTTGTTGCTCTTTAAGTTGTAATTGTGTTTCATTGTAAGGACCCCCTCGAAAACGAGATGATACATCTCAAGGGGTTAATCCTAATAAATTCTAATAAATCTGCGATTATGAATGCGATATTGCGTAGCTTGTCAGCAAACTACGGCTCTGTGTAGTAAGTGCCGGTCCAATTGAAAGCAGGTGATGGATATTTAGTACTAATCACAGAACCAGCTTTACTAAAGAGACACGCATAACAAATCACATGTGATTAATCATGCAGCCCTAATATATATATATATATATATACACACATACACGTCACATTAAATCCGCCTTGTACTGTATTAAGACTTCTTAATAGTGGTTTTGAATGGCTTTGAGGACTCTAATTTGTCTAATTTGTTTATTTCTAATTTGTTTTCCAACACAGTTGATATAGAAACATGGATGACGTGTCATGCAAGTGAAAAGATTTTGCTTATGTTGCTATAGTAATAAGCCTATTCACAGACATATTTTAGTCACATGATTAATCTGTTCTACCACACATTTTCCAGTAATATACCAAGACAAAGTAAGTAGTGATACCAACAGCTTTTCCTAGGACATGGAAACACTGGAATTTTCATCTCAAGTGAAGATGCATAATTTCCTGTCTAGAAAAATTCTATAACCCTATTCTTTGAATAAGGAAGAACATTTTACTCATTATATTTTTGTTTGGGAATTAAGAAATACTGTGAAAGTATAAGCATTTTAGCAAAAACCTAAAGCATTGTACATTAAATAAGCTTCTTAAATGTTCTGAATCACCTTTACATACTGCAGCACTTAATGTGTGCAAGAATACTCATTCATCAGTCAGAGGAATGGAAACACTGCTCATTTATTCATACATGGGGATTATAAGAAGGCCATCATCAAACAGAGCACAGTAAAAATGGGGCCAAGATAGCTGGGGCAACACCATTACCCTCTGAAAGCAGTTTTTGCTACATAATGATTACATATATGTCAGCTGATGTTCTGAGGCATTGTGATGGGATTGTAGGTTATTAACATGTTTTCAAATGGCTGAAGCCAACTACATGTTATATGAAGGTCAAACTAAAATTGTTTTGCCTTTGACCTTTCCTTTCAAAAAAAAAAAAGAAAAGTGAAAAACCCATTTGTGGGGAGAAAATGTTTTAAGAGACTTCATTTACTAAAAGTCCACTGGGCCAAAAGTGCTCATAGTTGAATAAACAGGCAACTAAACACGCAACTACAGTGTGTGTATAATTATGCAAGCTGACATTCTGGTCATATTTTTTTTCAGAGCACATTTTAACAATTGAAAACCACATCAATCTTAAAAACTACTATTCATTTTGTATTTAATCATTTATAAGTGATATATAATTTTTAACAAACACTGGAAGGGAAAAATGCCTTATATTCAGGATTGCATAATTATTAAGCAGGTTTCCCTTTATGGGTAAAATGTGCCAAAAAAAAAAAGAGATTTAACTCAGATTGAACATGTTGTTTTTTTACAAAGCTTACCGTTCTGAAAAGCGAATTGTGCTCTGATTGGCCAGCTATCCAGTGTGTTGTGAGTGGCCGAATGCCTCAAGCATGTGCTGCAAATTTTACGCCCCTCACCATACCATGTTGGCGTGACAGGACAAAAACAATAAACCCATTACAAACTTGTTGAGAGGGATTCCTTCAAATAGGACAAGAGTGGCGTTGGTGAGGGGGCCATGGTGTGAGCTTCTACAACAATGAGCAAGACAGATATTTCAGGACTGGAGATGGACTAAAAACGAGCTTCCAAAATGTACTGCCATATTCTTAAAGATAAATTCTTGAAAGAGTGGTACAAGAGGATGTGGTGTTGGTCCTTCAAAAGTCACTCTCAACCTATATGTCTATAAAGTCTTAATCCATTTCACAACACTTCAACATGTTGTTATCATTAAGTGTGGGGTCATATTTTAGGACTGTTTTAAATTTTTTATTAACCAAAGTCCCTGAGACACCTTTACTTCTGGAGACTCCAGAGTAGGTTGCAGTTCTGGAAAATGGTGGAACAGACCAATCGCATTAGAGTTAGTTTTAATCGAAACCAAATATGACAAATTTTAACACACCCTTCACCCAATTTATCAACTAATTTCTTAATTATTTTATAGTTAATGTCTTTTCATCTTGGATTGTTCATACCCTGCTGACCCAATAAGCATTTCGCTGTCCAGTGGTCATGATTTAATTGTGCAGTTTCTGTATGGCATTGGTTTTGAATATTTCTCCTGGACATTTAATCATTTTTGACTTTTCAGTGCGAGTTAAATCTATTTTTTGATACATTAACCTGCTTAATAATTATGCACACCCAAATATAGTATAATTCATTTTTCACTTCCAGCACTTGTTAACTATTATATATCACTTATAAATTATACAAAATTAATAGTAGTTTTTAAGATTGGTGTGGTTTGGAATTGGTAAAATGTGCTTGAAAATAATATATGACCAGAATATCAACTTGCATAATACTTATCCATGCACTGTAATATTAAGCAGCACAACTGTTTTCAACAATGGTAATGGAAGTAATGAGCACACGATTAGAAGACATGTTTCTTGAGCACAGAACCAGCATATTAGAATGATCTCTGAAGGATCATGTGACACTGAAGACTGAAGTAATGGCTGTTGAAAATTCAGCTTTGCCATCCCAGGAATCTTTTAAAAAATATATTAAAACACAAAATAAAATTCTTAATTGCAATTATATTTCACAATATTACGGTTATTATTTTGTTGGATCAAGTAAAAGGAGCCTTGGTGAGCATAAGTGACATATTTCAAAAACACTTTTCAATAATCTTACTGACCCCAAACATTTGAATGATATTGCACATCTCATTTGACCAGATCTTGGCTGATTCTTACCCCATTATACCCATTTAAATTATTTCAATTACCTCAGCTCTGAAATCATGATCAGAGTGCAAATTAATATGTAGTATAATACCTTAAGATAGTACAATAGACGCAATGATGGGCACCCAACTATCATATCCTGATGGCAAAACCAGAGAAAAGTGAATAAAGACTGGACCATTAACTACCCAATGATGTATGTGTTGAAGGGAATTCATGCCCATGCCATGTAATACACATCATATAATAACCCTCATGACTATATCAACACTGTCTACTACAACTACTCTTACAGCAAGTATATCCTTTTGCCATGAAATGATAGAAACAGTTGGTTTTTAAATTCAACCAAGGCTCACATAGGTTCTATTAAACTTTTTCCTATCAGACTGTTGTATCACAGCATTTTCCCTTGGTGTCAACATTTACAAATGAAACACTGTATCAGCTATAAAATCTGTTTTGATCAGGACTGACTCAGACAGATTTATATGAAAACTTGCAGAGATTCTTCAGTAATTCACAGAGAAAGATGCTTAGCACAACTTCCTCCATCTGCACCCCCCTTTTTCTGGCAATGCACTGAATTTGTTTTGTCTGCCTTGAAAGTTGTGACAATTGCAGATTTGACAGAAGCCATGCGCATGATATGTGATGCAAGAGAGGGTTCAAAAGCACTGTGAGATGCACAAAATAGTATATTATAATATGCATGGCACTTATTGCTGCTTTAAACAATTTCACATTTCCTTTGATAAATTTCAAAGCATGTACAGAAATTAAATTAGTTTTCAGTGCATCCCGATATATTTATAGTGGCTAAAACATGCTCTGTTTCAGTCCCAGCTCAACTAGGTCTCCAAAGGCCATTTTTCTCTGTCCTTAATTACTTTTCAACCAGTGGGTGTCAATCCGTAAACCGCTTGTAAGTGCTTGACATGCAGGATGTACCTGCCTATTAGCATCCTTCATTGATTTTGTGAAGGTTAACCACAGCTTAAATGAAAGCTTTTGGTGACTCTCCAGCATTACATATAGAGATAGACAGATGTGTGATATATGACTTTACAAACAACCTGTAACATGCTTACTATCAGCCTAAGGTCAAATGTCAACAATAAATCAGTCAAAGTTTCTTTACATGGCACATGTAAACATGAATGTGACTATGCACAGATTAATTTATTTTTTTACTTTCTTTTAACTTGTTTATACTTAAAATAAGTGAAAAACTCTTGTATGAAAGATAGATTCAGTGAAAACTTAATATCAACAGTGTTGCTTCCAAAATAAATGTAATTTGTTTCAAGGATTTTTAGATTCAAGTGTAGAGAAGGCACCATCCGATTATTATTTTTGTGTTATGACAGATAACTGATAAAAGGATGATATTAAAATGTATACTATTTGCACTATTTTAACTAGCTCTAGTTCTTTAATTTATAAAGCACAATAAAAAATAAAAAAACTGAAAAAAAAGAAAAGAAAAAAACACCAGACTGACCAAAGTGCTGTACAACATAATGATCAAAGATAAAAATAAAAAAATAAAAAAAAATACATTCACACAACATCAATTTGCAAAGGCTACAGGAAACAAGGGAGTTTTCAAAAGAGGTGTAGAAACCGATAAAGATGGAGCAGCTCTAAGGGGTGCTGGCACGGTGTTCCACAATGTGGTCCATCACAGAGAAAGCTCCATCTCCTCTGACTTTCAGCCTTGTGGAGCGAACCATAAGTTGGTTTTGATTACCAGATCTTAAATCTCGGGTAGGACTGTAAGAATGCAGCAATTCTGACAGGTAACGCGGGTTGAGATTGCCCAAACATTTATAAACAAACAAATAAAATAATTTTGACATTTATCCTAAATTTAACAGGAAGCCAATGAAGATCTTGCAGAAAGTGGGTGGCAGGATCCTATTTCTGGCCTTTTTTTTATTGGGCTGCTGCGTTTTGGACCAATTGTAAGCAAGCTACTTGGGACTTTGAGATGCCACAATACAAAGAGCTGCAATAGTCCAATCGAGAGGTAATAAATGCACGAACAGCTGTCTGAAGAGGTTTTTCAGGCAGACAATGATTTTAGAAAGTAATCAGAGCTGAAAAAACTAGAGGCAACAACCGAGGAGACGTGTTTCTCTAGAATGAGTCGAATGTCTAAGAAAACACCTAGGTTCCTAACACATTTTGATTCAAAAACTGCCAGGCTATCCAAGGTTGCGTTTGAAATTGTTAGATGGACCAAAGACAATGACCTCAGTCAAAAAGTTACTGGCCAGCCAATGTTTTGCCTCATTAAGACATGTAAATAGGGAATTGATAGCTGAAAGATAGTTTCTTTTAATAAGCAGATAGATCTGGGTATCATCAGCATAGAAATGGAAAGATACACCATACCTTCTCAGAATCTAACCTTAAGGAAGCATATAGAGGGAGAAAAGCAGAGGTGCTAAGATATATCCCAGGTGAAGTAAAAATTGAGATGGACAGCAGAGGAGGTAAAGTTGCCAATTTTGACTGAAATATATTGATCTGTTAAATAAGATATAAACCAATTTGGGACTGCACCTTTTAGCCCCACAAAAGTTTCTAATATTGACAGGAGCAACTGATGATCTATAGTGTCATAAGCAGCAGACAGGTCTAAGAGAATTAAAATCACGGACTCACCTGAATCGGAAGCAACTAAGTTAGTACTTGGTTAGTACTTAGAAAAGATTGTAGTTGACACAACAATCTTTTCCAGTGCTTTAGAGATAAAAAGGACCACAGAAATTGGACGGTAGTTATTTAGAACAGACATGTCTAAGGAAGGCTTCTTGAGCAAAGGAGTAACAGAGGCCAATTTCAAACATTCAAGAACTGAACCAATTGATAAGCATTTGTTAAATAGGGAAAGAAGAACAGGGCCAACACACTCAATTAACAATTTACAATACCAGAGATGAATTACATTGTGAGGACACAAAGAAGTTTTGAGGGAGTTAAATATTTCAGTGAGGAGTTGCAAAGAAATTGGATCAAAAGTCTCCCGTACAGATGATGACTGAGAAACCTCAACAAAAACAGGATCATTATAAGTGGTTACCACCTGAGATCTTAAATTTAAAATATTCTCAGAAAAGTCAAGAATCTTGTTCATTTCAAATTGTTCATTTGAGGGATTTGGTATACCAACCCTCTAAGTAAATAATTTGCATATGCGACTAAATCTTCACTTTGGCAACTAAATGTCTAATATCAACCAATGGCTAATAAATTCCCAGATTTTACTCACCAGCGTTTGAGTTGGAGGCTAAGTATAAGTTTAGCACAGATATATTTTATATCTTCTCGCTTCTCTCACATGCGCAAAGTGGGCGGAACTAATGCGCAAATGGCAATCTCATTGTCTGGTGCTCACTTATTATTGTCCCTGTTTTGATTTCAGCAATTCAGTTTCCGCGAACAGACACAGCCTGATCAAAATTCATGAATCCAGCAGCCTGTTGGATTACTAGCCAATGGCGATTCAATTGCCAAGGTGTCCGTAGAGGGTTGTATACAATTGACAGTAGGGTTTAAGAGAGCATTTATGACAGAAAACAAAACCTTTGGCTTATTTTTATTGTTTAAAATCAGACTAGAGAAAATTGCTGCCTTTGCAAACTTAGCAGCAGACTGCTAGGTCAGAAGAGAAGACTTACACCTCAAGTGAAGATGGAAGTCTATTCTTTTTCCATTTTCACTCTGCTAGTTAACCACCTTTACCACCATCTAAATATAATATAAAAAAACAGAGCTAGCAAAAAAATAAAAAAAATAAAATGAAATTAGTAATTTTAACTAATTAATATTGTGAAATATTATGGTTTAAAACAACCGCTGACTATTTTATTATATTTTAACATGCATTCCTGTGAATTAGCAGCCATTGATCAAGTCTTCAGTGTCTCGTGATTCTTCAGAAGTCATTTTAAAATGCTGATTTGATGCTTAGGTAGCCTTTCTCATCATTATCAGAGTTAACAAAAAAAAGTGCTACTTAATTTTCTTTTTTCTTGATTCTTTCATGAACAGAAAGAAATAGCATTTATTTGAAATCAAATTCTTTTATAACATTCTTAATGCCTTTACTGTCACTTTTGATCAATTAAATGCATCCTTGCTGAACAATTATAAATATATAATGTAAAATGGATGAAATAAGCATGCAATTAAATATTCAATATTGACCATTACTAATAAAATAAATAGAATAAACTTATAATATAGACTGATGACCAATATAGTGCTGATATATTGTTCATGCCTTTTATAATCTCCAATTGGTCTCCAGTAGAGGCTCACAGTTTTCTGCTTTTCTTTTTGTTAACTGTGCCACTGATATACTAGTACTGTATATAACATGATGCCACCCACTTCTACTATGAATTGGAGATGAATCTAAGGGTGTAAATCACAAGAATTTCTTCATTTCTCACTCTTTTACAACAAAATCAGGCTGCAGTGTGCAGTATTTAAATCCATGCTAAGAACACTGCGGAGAGTTGTAGCCCTTCAGCCAGCAGCGGTCAGGGGGACCATCCATTTCACTGTGCCACAGGCACATACAGATCACACTGATGCAACATACAGTACAGATTTTCAGAAACACGAATGGTGGGGTTCATAGATAACAGGGACTTTAGCGTGCCTGGCACAGAGCATTAAACAATCCTCAAAATACAGCTGCCCCTTCCCAGCACAAAGTCTTTCCCACACCTCTGGTGAATAAACAGGAACCAGATTGCCAATCCAACACCCCTCTCAGCAGCTCAAGATGGTGTGCATCTTAGCCCAGCATGATTTTCCACAGGATGTGACTTACTCAGAGACAAAGGTTTAAAACATTTCTCCAGCTTCATCTCTATTTAAATCCTTTCTTTTTAATACCCTCCCTCATAACTTTGAACAGTGTAATCCTCTAAAAAATATAAAAGAGAACATAAAACCATAAACATAAGGTATCTTAAACTATGAGCTTGGACGTCTGGCTTGCTCTTGTTATGTAGGTTGATGCCCCGTTGCTGACCCTAACAGACCCTCATCATGCCACTATTCCACAAAGAGGTTTATAGTTCATGGAGAAAGACTAAAAGAACAATCATTGAGACATAAATTTCTTTCGCAGATAATGGGTCGAAATCACTAACGGTGTGTAAATACATACAGTACTGCACTACACTGACAAAAGTGACAGTAAAGGCATTTATAATGTTACAAATGATTTCTATTACAAATAAATACTGTTCTTTTGAACAGTATTTAATGTGTCTATTCAAAGAATAGAAAAAAAAGTTTCCTATTTTCAAAATTAACAATAAAAATAAATGTTTCCTGATTATCTAATCAGCACATTAGAATAATTTCACAATAGAATCATTGTATATATTTTATAAGGGCATTTCACACCGCTTCAGTTCCAGAACTAAATGTACAGTACTAAATTACCGGGACGATTTTGCGCAAACTATTTCCCAGTACCATTTAAAGGGTTGCATTTGCACCGACAGTGTGTACTAGTAAGTGACATAATCCGGTCGACAGCAATTTTATTTGTGTGCGGTGTTTAACAACGTTAACAACAGGAGGATGGAGGATATGACTGTTCATATAACTAACTCCAGGTTCACGCTCTTTCTGTGATGCGTAGCCAATGTTAACGGATCAGAGCATTCACACTGCACACAGTAAAAGATGTGAACAAAAAAGGTTAGAAATAGAAAGGTTTGAAAATAATGAATATCTAGCGCATGAGCATAGAGAGAGTTGTGAGTGCACAAGACACAGGTTGAGTGAAAGACAAATTTAAGTGCGCGCACTCTCCGGGGCGAGAGCAGCATGTATCTGAGCACGCGCGTCTGTTTTTTTTTTTGTTTGTTTTTTTGTTTTTTTACAGAGCAAAAGAAATCTGCGTGCGAGCGGAGAGATTCAAGCTCGCGCATTATTTTAACATGCTTTCGCATTACAATAACGCGCTCTCACTGCTGCTTTTGAACCGCATACACGTACTGTATACGCACTGCAGACGGAGTACGTGTGAACCTGTATAATGTATAACAAATCTATTTCAACACCTGAGGCACCGCTACAATGGGCTCTATGACCAATGCCTGGCAAAAAAAGAAAGAAAAAAAATCCCTGGACAAGTTTTTTTTTTTTTTTTTTTTTGCCATATGTCTAGACATTTTGTTTGACATCTTAACTTTTACGTGATTATTTTGACTTATGTCTGTTCTAGAGACGTTTTGATAAAGCTCTCATTGGTTTTCTTTTGGAAATATATTTTAAATGTATACTGAATGCATTTATGACTGTAAAACATGTCTCTGTGTGTCAAAATCGTGATTAAAATCGAAATCGCAAAACTGATAAAAAAATATTGTGATAGGTTTTTGTCCATATCGCACAGCCCTAATATATACCATCATCACATCCCTATAACTCAACGGATAACATCTTCATTAGAAGCACAATTAACAATGAAGTCTGACTTGTGTCCAAGCATCAGGAATTACTTAGATTCTTGAGCTTGTAAACCTTTCACCTTAATCTGAGCATATAAAAAAACAAAACCAAGGGCAGAATTTTTTGAACAAAGACAGAGGAATCCTACACATATTTCAACATGTCTCGCATTTCAGTTTCTGCTGTTAACTCGCCGTCTTTGTTTCAAGAGCTCTAATCATGCATCATGCTGTAAGTCCAAGTATAAGTAGCAGTGTTATCAAACACTGATTTTTAATATCATGTTCAATGTTGTATCCATGCAGCTTTACTTCCAGGTAAGCAAAGGGAATAAATCAATCTCTAAAAATCTTTACATTAAATAATTAATCAAAGTCATAATCATTCTAGTGAACTGGTTCTTGCTTGTGGTTTTTTGTATAAAAAACAACAACACTGATTCCAACACTTAAAACACACTTTTGGAGTTAAAGGAATTAGGGCTGAAACGATTCCTCGAGTAACTCGAGTAACTCGATTACAAAAAATGATCGAGGCAAATTCCCCTGCCTCGAAGCCTCTTTTAATTTATTTCAAATCTCATGTCAGGTTCTTTCGCAATGATTTTTTCTTTTAATGTGACAAAACGCGTTTATGTCACCCACAAAGCAGAAGGAGACACAAGCGCTGCGTCCGCAATGGTATACTGCACTTTTACGGTCTATGATACTGCAAGGAGTCAGCAGTGTTTTGATTTGAGGGCGCGGGCAAACGTAAAGAGAACGTCGTGGCGTGTGTCCACTGCAAGATAGAGCTGGCATACCACAACTAGGGCCCTATGATTTCCGCGATGCAGAAAACGCGGAGGGAATCGTGGAATCCAGTCATAAAAACTGAATTTACAGTTAAACGCGGAATGGCACAGAAATTGTCAAATTTTGAATTAATTAATCAAAAATAGGTCATTGCACTTTCATCAAATCACGATATGGACTAATATCTGTAAATATTAAGCCGGAGCAGTCCATTTAAATATGAATCCTGCATGTTCTGTGTGTCTTTGTTAATGAATGGCGCAGAAGCGCTTCTTCGTTTATTTACACATACTGAAGCGCGCGTGACGCTCGCGGTAATTTCAGCATCTGCTGTCTCACTAAATAAGGATGTGAACACATGAACAACATCTCCAGAACTGCTCTGACAGTCACTTCATGAGCATTTGACCGTTTGATTTGAGTAAAACTAGCGTCACATCACATATACACAGAACTGTAAAGGTACGTCAACCCGTCAAAATAAAAGTCTGGTATAAAATACAAGTATTTGCAAGATATGTATTACTATTGTTCAGCAGAATGTATATATCCTACTACTAAAAAAAAAAAAATCTCAAACATTATTTTTTTTAAGGTTTAATCACACAACATTTCTTCCATGTTTTATTTTTAATAGTAAATCCCTTTGTTTACCAAAAAGTTAAGTTTGCTTAATTTTCAATAATTAAAAGATAAATTAATTTTTATGCGTTTAATGTTTAATGTGCATCTCAGAAAATGCTTTATTTAAAACCCCAATTGAATGGCACTTAAATGCTCTTAATTCATCCGTCAACTTTATTGTCATTGTTCACAGTACAAGTACAGACAGAGAAACAATGGGTAATAATTAAATGTTTATTTTTGATGTATGCATTGCATTCTATGCATTTAAATAATAATTTTTAAAAAATTCTAAAAAAGGAAACTAAGTTGTTTATTTTAAGAGACCCAGGAGTCTTATTTCTCTTGCATAAATAATATTGCACTTTAATTAACCAAGAATGCATTTTATCCGATTACTCGATGTCCTCTATCTTCAAAATCCACAAGCATATCTGTTTAGAACTGTTTTGGATGCTATATATGGTGCTTAACCTGTGCATATTTCTCTCCTGATTGAGACAAGATTACCTTTTCAATCAAGAAAGCAATATTATGGACTCGTATTTTAGTCAGTAGTAACAGTTTGACGTTAACATATCACATGAATTTGTTTATTTGTTTCAACATACTTTACTTTTTTTTTTTTTACTTCCAAAAATGTTAATTGATTGACTGCAGTTGTGCAGATTGCTTGTGATGCTTTATCAGCTGTCTGGCACCCATTCACTGCAGAGGATTCACTCCATTGCTGAGCAAACGATCTCAAAAAACTCATCTAGACCTTGGATGGCCTGAGAGGATTTATTTTCAGTAAACTAAATTCATTTAAACTACTCCTTTAAATTAAAAAATGAGGCTAGTGTTAAAAACATCACAACACATAATATTTAGAAGGACTAAATGATTGATAAAATATAAATTAGAACTAATGTAGAATCCATGTGTGTTACATAAGCGTAGGGAATGCCACACTTGAACACTGATAAAAAAGCGGTTGTAAAATGATTACCTGGAACAAAGCTCCCCTGAACAACTTCTTTGTAAGCCCACCATCCCTCATGGATTTTGGGTGGATTTGGCTGAGCTGTGAGAAAAGAAGAGGAAAATTGGGAGTGATTTAACATTCATTATAGAAAAACATTTTTATTGAATGACCATTAACTGTTTTCTGTCATTTTCCATTCAAAAATTATTTCTGGCAAACAGCCCTGCAAGGGAAGCACAAAACAAACAAAACCTGAATTAAAACCCTTCACTTTTGTTCCTCAAACAGTAGAATGGAGATGCATTCTGTGTGAATCCAACAAGAGATTTGACTGAACCAGGGCTGTAGTTTATAATTATAGTGACCAAATAAAGTCCCCGCTGCTAAAGGAGGTCACGGCCTGAAATTACAAAACAAGATTTTAGGATATTGCATTTACACCTAAACTTTCCCATCCGTACTGCCACTGGAAAACCTGACTATGGGGCCAGAGGTGGCAAGGCTGCCTTTTAATGGAACTGGAGGAGGGTTAATCCATCCATCAAGGACAAGAATTAATGCAGGAGAGTGGTTCAGTTTCACAAAAAGAGGAGGTGGCTGGAGAGGTGAGAATGCTTCTACCTCTTGGAGGCTCTACAGCAAAAACCAAACCACATGGTGAAGCTAACAATTTCACTACTTTATCTGAATATAATGCTGTTGAAACCCTATAACTGAGGTTGACTACAATGCTAAAACTGCTTGGATCACTTCTGGATGTAGGCAGACTTTTCAGATTGTATTAATGCTTCCAAATGGTGCTTTTGAATTGTTTCTCAAATTTGTATTCCAAAACAGCTGGTGGTATTGTATTTACAGTGATTACTACTGGAGTGGATCCAGCATTATACAAGTAAAAATCTTTTTTTTTTTTATAAATGAATAAACTAATTCCCGTAAAAGTATGTTTAAGATGCACTGCAGACATTAAAGGGATAGTTCACTCAAAAATTAAAATTCTATCATCATTTACATTACCTCAAGCCGTTCCTAACCTGTATGACTTACTGTACTTTCTTCTGCTATATGCAAAAGATGAAATTTGAAAAATATGGGTAAACAAATTTTCTGGTCCCCACTGACTTTCTTATTATTATTTCTTATTTAATAATTTCATGTTTATTTAATGAAATGTGTTTAAGTGGTTTTCTTGTTTTATTATTATTATTATTATTATTATTACCCAAATAGACTGACTATAAGGGTTTCGAGTATAGTTAAAGGATTCAGGTTTTGCACCCTGTAAACAGTGCATTAAAAAAAGTATGGTTTGAACTGTTTGAACATGCCAAGGCCTACAAAACTGAAATCTACAAAACTTTATTTCTTATCACCATGATGAACGTCACAAATCTCTCTCCCTCTCCTTGTCTCAGGATTCCTGTCAGGAACTATCTTCAAGCAGAAGTTAGTATGGAGTGAGAGGCAATAACAATTCATCAGCCATGTTCTCCTGAAGGACATTGGCGTAATAATACAGGAGAGCTTTAGTGGAAGCTCCAGGACAAGCATCAGACACTGCATCAAACAATCTCTTTCCCTCTCAGTGGGGAAAACAAAGCTCCCATCCCTGCAGCTCAAAGCTGCCGTCATTAGCAGGACAGAGACAGGATAGGAAAACATAACGCCAATTGATCATTTCTGAAAGCATAAGACTCAAGCACTCCAGACTTCATGCAACAAAAGATTTCCATAGAAGATCCAAGTGTAGTGTTTTTTGTTCCTATTGTGATTAAAACAAGAGTTTTAAATGGCTTTTATGTAAGAGTGTATACGGCTGTAAGCTTACAGGGACCAAAGAACAAAGAACAATTGTGATTTAGTGTAATTCATTGCACTCAGATCTTGTGTGTGTCCCAGTTGAATGTGCAAGGCTGCATGAAAATGAGACATCACATATTTCATTATGACAGCAGTTTGAGAAAAGCAACTAAGTTTTATTCCATTTCCCACACAGCTTGGCGATGCCCCAATAACATATTTACTGGCTTTAGCAGAAAGAAATGCTTAAAATCTATAAAGCAAAAACGAAGTCAGAGGTAATACAGAATAGACATCTAAAGCTGTTAATTTCACAACATTCTGTCCGAGAGACTTCATGTAAGTGGTGGTTTGGAGGAGGTCCACAGTCAGGATGTTTGTGGTGACATCTGCATCGCTTTGCTTCCTGTCAAAACTAATTAAAGGGAGGGACAACAGTTACTAGCTAGACAATGGCCCATGTTAGATGGAAGACAATACATAATCGCCTGTTTAAGTCTGAACTGCCTCTAAGGGACGGTATCAACGGTATCCAGCAGGGTTTGCACTTTATGCTTTAATAATGGCATTCAAATGATTGGCTTAATAATAATACTCAAATCTCTGAATGCTGCTGGCGTTTCCCTTTCAGCATTTTATAAATGGTGTCGCTTCCCAGCAGCTGACTTGCTCATGCATTATTCAAAGTTGGGTAATCAAATGAATAGATGAGGGCAGTTGCAGCACAGAGGTAACAAACCTATTGAACGTCTGCAGAGTTGGTGTCAATACATCAAAAAGTAATTAACACAAATATTCTGATCCCTGTTCCCAATGGAGCGACCCCCCTGTTTGGTAAAGGATTTTTAAAGAGGCACTTCACAACAGCTAAACATAAAAGGCACATAGGCAAACTTGTCTTCATTTGTCACTACTAGAGATTAGAGACGTGCATGAGTAGGTAGGTGACTACTCTTTCTGTACCAACTACTGTAGTTCACTAACACCATTTAAACATATGGATTTTTCTTTACACACGTTGTGTGCATCAATGAAATGTACTTTTCCATTGAATCTCTCACTCTAATCTCACAGTGCTTTCAGCTACATCCAAAGCTACGTCCACATTAATCTGAATAAATTCGAAAACACAGTTTTGGCCTACGTTTGGAGATGGTGTTTTTGTGCAACAGAAGCTGAGCTTTTTGAAGGCACTATCCCAAGGGGATACATTTAAAAACAAAAAGTATTCGAAAACAATGACACATTTAGTAATGTGATAATATATATATATATATATAGTAGCAACATTGTTGTGTCTGCCATTCACATTTTAATAATATTGCTAAAGATAAATGTTACTTTTTACAGTCTTCATATCATATCCTGCAGAGATGACAGAATATTGATCAGATGACAGTTGCTTTTAAGGCCATACACTGAATGTCTATTTTTAGTGTGACCTGGATGCACCAGTGAGTAGTGGAATATTTTGCTAATAAAATGATGTGTCAGAAGAATAGAGTGACAATTTTAGTCTGTCTGGCCTCTCGGTATCATCTTAGTGAGCATATATGACATTTTAAGCTTGCACAGCAAGGTGATTTAGGTGTTTTCAAACAAGTCAGTGGGGACAAGTAGATGGACGAGAAGATGAACGCAGTTTTTAAATATGAATGTAGTGCAAGTGTAGCAATATTTTAATTATTGATATTTTTGGTTTCTTCAGAAGTCCAGGAGAATATGTTACTAGTGCTGAATATGACAAGTATTGAGTAAATTATTATTAATTTTTTGTGTGTTAGAGTACAGACCAACAGAACTGCTCAAAATGCCCATCCATGGTATAAAGATTGAAGAGAAGCAACATTATTCGACCAAATGGTCATAGCATTTATTTGATGTTGGAGAAGTTCTGTTTATGTTGAGATACGAGTAATGCTCATTATTATTAACATCTATTTGGCATGAGGGACTCTTTAAATTGTATATTAGAGACCATAGAAACTATAACATTCTCACAGCTGCAGAGAGAATTGGACCTGTGAGAACACATGCAATTGTGCCCCTGATACACATGAAAACAAGGCACTACCATTTGAGCACAAGGATTACATTTTTCTGCCACATTTAGTTACCCTTAGTTACAGCATATTTAGAAACAGGACATACTGACAGGGATCGAAGTCTTAAAATACAGTTTAATAAGGACATCATAAGGATGCCCCCGAGTTTAATTTACAGTTGTGTTGTTTCCACCAGTTTACCCTGCTGTTTAATGTTTCTGTTATAGGAGTATAAAATGGACATCTGAACTATATTAAAGATGACTGTTCACTGTTCAACTGATCTGTTCATCTTTACTCTTTAGTATGTTTTTATTTGAACTATTTCAAGCATTAAAGCTACACGGTGCAATGTTTTGTTGTTTGAATCCATCTTCCTTGTTTTTGCCTAACCTCATATCACTACGGTAAGCCTATAATAATGATTTAATAATGTTTTTTTGCAGGGAAAATGTACTAGCGTCAAATTTCCATGCGTGCTTATGTCATATCCATAAATAAGAAAAGGTAGTCAGGCTCTCACTTGGCCTTTCAGAAATACGTTCAATTTGTATAGCATCAAATTTGCTGTGCACTGAAAAAGGTTTATAATAATCCCTAGACCAGTAACAACTTTGGTCTGTTTGCCTTGCCCTAGCCACGTTATAATAGTTTCCACCATTTAACCTGATCAAATATCAATAGCAATCATTATGTCCAAGTTGACTGTTTTAATTTGGTGGAGGGGGGGTGGGGTGGGGGCTATTAATTTAAGGCTATACACCTTTAGACTCTCACCTTTACTACAGTCCAAATATTGTTCTAAAATATTTCCTCAATGGAAGTGGAGAATAATAGAAGAGAATTGGTAGTCTGCTAATGCATACATTTATATCCCTGCTCCATCTAAAGAGCATTTCAAACCCAAATGATAAACTACCTAGACATGGCACTTCCAGAGAAATTAGGTGATGTTGTAAATAAACACTTGAGAAACTAATTGTCAGAGTATTAGTATTCATCATGGACCTGAGGCAGTCCCAGGGCTCATCCATGCAGGGTGAAAAGAGAAAGAGTCGCAAATGCCGCCCATAAATGAAACTTGACCTTGCCGACAGCTGTGCTTACTGACTTATGAGATAATTGTTTTTCGGCCCGTTTGTGGCATCACATTATGGATCCAGCTGCACCTGTGTAATGTTGCAGGGCTCATCCCCGGTGGACTCTTTCAATCAAGACCAAGCATCCTGAACCGTTTATCAATATAAAAAGGCCAGCCGATATGCTGTACGTGTAATCACCTTTGATATGTTTCATCATTCCTCTGTGCCACTGAACGGACCTCTGAACTGGCTTCTTCAAAGCCTGGCATAATGGTTTTAGAAGTAATATAAAGACTTTTCAACAGCAATTATATTCTTTACATCAGAATTAGAGCTGCAAGTAAAAATTATGTAGATTCTTCTATGAAGTAATCTATCAGTTATTTTCTGATTATTCAATTAATCATTTAGTTAAATTAAATAAAGTAATAAATAATAACCATATTTTCTCCCATTAATCTTTCAGCGTTTTTTTCATACAAATAAACAAAAAATTGGCATATAATTTCTTAGAAAAAGGTTTTTAGTTTTGTTAGTTCTGCAGATATTGGTGGCTGCTTCAATACAAAGCTGTATTAATGAACAGTTAAAGTCACAACCGTATTATAACTCATGTAACCATAGCAACATTATTAAATATTGTGATGCCCATTACATTGGGAAGTTTTATTACAAATGACAGCTGGTTACTAAATGAACCTGATCAAGGTGTGAGTTCATCCATCTTCGAATGAGCTCAACTAATGTCTTCTCCTCCATGAGCAAACGAAAAAACCTAATGATTAACATGGAACTTATAAACACAGGACGTAATTAACACCATTACACAATTCAGTGCGGCTCCCACATTATTTGATACAGCAGTTGACTAGCGCGGTCCAGTGTGGCTCTGTTCAAACAGCACAGATTGGCAAAGAATGAGGTCCTGAAAAATGCACAGGTGTCAGTTTGGTTATAGAATGCAGTTGTCATGCTAAAAAAATATATAAATTAGAATACAAATAATGTATGAACATAACTGTATTAAGCGACATTGCCATACTATCCATTAGTATTTGTTCTAGGGATTCTTGTTTTGTGTGAAAGGGTTCGGGAATGAACGTAAACTTTACAACACATTCTATGAAATTTGGTGTAATTTACATGTCATGTTTCAGACATAGCTTCTCCTGATCCAAAGTTGATTTAGAAGTTTAACAGGTTTTCAGGGTTTCAGTGTATTTTTAAATACGAGGGAGTAATGGGAGTAATTATATAGAGTTAGAGTACGATTTCAGAAACATTACAAGCATGGTTATTTTAACATTACTCCAACTTTATCTAATTATCAGGGCTGTCACTTTTACATGATAAGTTTTATTATTATTAATTAATAATATTAATTAGTAATTAATTAGATATGGATAAATAACGTGATTCAAATATTTGAATGGCCCCACCCCAAACCTGTATATCATCATTAATTTCATACAGCTCGACAAACATGATGCAGGGCAACAACTCACTGTATGTTATGTAGTACATACATTTATTTACGTGTCCCTAAAATTTAAATTAAATTATTTCTATAATATGAAAAGCGATATCACACAAGCAGCGAGAGCAATATAACACTACTGCTGTTTTTGTTCCGAATAATACGAGTCAAGGCTATAGAATACCCAAGACGTGTCACGCAAAGTTTTGAATGGGGAAATAAAATGCAATGCTCGAAATGGCCACTCTATCGAAGGAAGTCCCAGCTTATGAATAAAAGAGCCAATCGATATATTCATTGCATCACTGCAGCTGCTGTTAAATTTCCCGTTTGCCATAGAAACAGTCAGCGTTCTTAGATGCACATTGGCTGGTCTAGCTTGAAAAATGTGTTTTTTAATGCTATTCGAGCAAAAGAAACAACATTTATGAGACAGTTGTTGTCAGATTTCATTGGTGATTTCAAATATGAAATTTAATCGTGAGTTTAGCGAACATCCATAAAGAAAGCCATCAGCCATTTGAATGAATTGAATGATTGAATTACTCAATTACTTAGGCTGATGATACACAGGGCAACATTGGCCAAAGTTTCCCGATAACATTGCTCAAAGAGATGCCCTGTGTATCATTAGCCTTACTCAAAGTCATTTACTGCCACTGACTGGCAGTTTTATTTGATTATTCCGAGTATCATTTAATTACCATAATAATAATAAACATGTTTCTATATGAATAAAAAAAAAAGAAAATAATAATGGCCATTGTATCCTTAACTTTTATGTGTAATAATTATTATGTTGAATTAAAACAAAACATTTCTTTCCAAAGTAATTTTTTTACGTCTACTTGATACTTTTATCATTTAACACAGTGATGGCTTTAAATTATCTTTTGGGTGTATTTTCACAGCCACATTCCATTTGGGATTAATTAAGTTTTATGAATTGCCACACCATGTAACTAATTAGATTAAAACCGACTGACTGCCCAACTAATTATCAACATATTTCACCATATTTTTGTCTAATTAGATCTATGTACATTTTCTACATGAGAAAAATAAAAAAGACATTAAATACATTAATTTGAATATTCTATATACAATTTAGTATATATATTTTACTATATACATATAGCCTACATATAAAATGCCTACAACTGCTTGAGTTATTACAGTACATTACAAGAACCTTGCAAATTAAGATTTGATTAATAAAAAACATGTACCTACAATGGAAAAAAAAAGTGCATAAAAGCTCTTCCACATCTTAATGCGGTTGTCCCGCTCATTAAAAAATGAATAATGCATGTATGAACCCCGGTAGCTAAATCGAAGAACCATCTTGTATGACATAATTTCTAACAAAATCAGGAGTTCAAAAAAACATTTTTTTCTTTCTGAAAAAAAGTGTGCTCTGGGGATCCGCATTCTTTGACGTGAAAATTCTCTCTGGTTCATTTCTTCGGTTCAATCTGTCGAGTTAGACGTTCACGAGTAAAAACATGAATACACTTTAGGGCTACATTATGGTAGAAAGTTGTAATTCTAATTGAAAGACACTGACAGTTTTTCCATCCTTTATACTGTAAATCTCCTTGCTTTAAAGCAGCCAGTTGTATAAATAAGTGTAACGTGACTTAACTGGAGTGCCGAACTGCAGAGCTGGTGAAATAATATCCACATCACTATGATCAGATGCTTTCTTAACAGCTGTTTTCTAATTTTTGTTTTATGTTTATTTTGTTATGGAGAGCAGCACATTTACATATTCATTTAGACACACTCTTCCCAGAAGCATGGGTTTCTGGGTAGTATCAGGTATAGCTAACAGTATACTACTGCAAAGGTATTTTAAACTTCTTTTTACCCCAAACGAAACAACCGGGGAAAAATTGCAATGAGTATATTGGGGCCTTAATGGTCTGTATCCTGTGATTTAACAAAAGATTTAATACTGGAGGGGGATGTTAGCTCTTGATGGCCTTACTATGACCCAAGCAGCAGCACTAACTTATTCTACTATAAATAAATTATATGACAGATGGCATGGTATGAAACACACCCACTGCCTTGACCAGTAGAACAACATGGAGAACTTGGCACTTCCCCCGAGAAATGCATTGAGGCAATATGTGAGAATGGAAGTTTTACTAGCAGATATAAACTTTATCAGTATTACAGGAGTATTTGCAGCTATTTTCCTCAGAGACCCACACACTTTTACCAGCAAGAACACAATCTGCATCTGTATTGTGCATTCAGGTTCACTTAGAACAATTCATTTGCCAATTTCCATAATATCTTAACGTTTTGAACTGTGACATTAAGCCCCTCATCCCAGAAGGGAAACTGATAAACAACCAAATCACGTAAGGAGGATGCTGACAGACTTGCAACGCTTAGTCTCTTCTCTCTCTCGTTCCACATGCACAGATGCAAACTCACTCACAGACACATCTGCATGGGATTATCAGATTAGTCGTCTGAGACTGTTGCCCAGTGTGGGCATGCCGGATCACCCAGCCACAGCTAAAGCCTCTGTACTAAAGATATCAACGCTTAACATTCCAGCCTTTAGCCGTGGCATTGCCCAAACATTAAAAACCGCTTCTCTGCATCACACATGTGGAGCAGCAAGGCTTCTCTTGCAAAGAGAGCCAAGATTGCCGTTAGGCTGTGGCGAGCGTCGGCTGTTAAGCTAAGAGTGGCCAGGTGCACATTGTGGATGATGAGCCACAGGGCACCTAAGAGCCAGAGAAAACATGTCATAGTGTCTTGCTGCTGTGGGTTTGTGACAAGATTCATGGCTGTGTTTTTACAAATGGCTATGCCCGCTCCATGTGACAGTCAATAGTCTTAGCTACACCCACCCATCAGGGAAGACCTGGCTAAACACAGCTGCTCCTATCCCGCGGTTGATTTAGAAGGTTTTCAGCCTTTCAGTTTTTAAAATATGGCTTGTGTCTAGTTTGAAGTTTTCTAGCTAATGAATCAAATGCTGAATTAAATGGCATGCTTTCTTTAGGCTAATTAAATATATACACTAAAAATGTCAGGATTCAGGAAAGGTGGGAGTAATTTTGTAGAGAGCATAAAAAAAGAAAAAAAAAACAAGCATGGCTTCATTAATGAGAAACATTACTCCAATTTTATCTTTGTATCTGTATTTTAGCACATTTTCTCTAATTTAATCTATACAATTAAGTTACATTTTCTGCAAGGAACAAAAAAAACATCAATTTAATGCATTAATTTGAATATTCTATTTAAAATCATTCACATATAATATATTGTGCTCACAACTGCTTAAGGAGTTAAAATCTCACAACCATACAAATTAGGACTTGATAAATTACAACATTTAGCCACTATGGATGAAAGTGCATTCAACTTCTTTACATCTTAATAATGCCACCATAAATGCCTCACTCTCAATAAATAGAGGTGCTCTTTAAAAGAACAGTATTCAGAACGGTTTAATCAAGTTCTTCGGGGAAAAAAAATAACAGAATTTTCTCATTTTCAAAAGGTTTGAAATGTATTTGAAAGATTACTAAGAACTAAGGTGGACAACATTTATGTATGCTTCTATCAGTGAATTGAGTAGAAAAACAACTTAAATGGAGATTTACAGAAGTCCAGATGCTTGTGGACTTTAACACCCATTCTTCCAATTAACGGGATGAATGCATTGCAGACTCTTTTGTTTTCATGATAAGCAAAGGCACAGTGCAACAAAGCAGGACCATAACCTCTGGTTTGTTGAAATTGAGATTCCCCTTCAAGGGAACTCGACACTACATACCCTAGGGCAGTGTTTCCCAAACACTGTTCCACGGCACACTAGTGTGCTGTGAGAAGTTGTCAGGTGTGACGTGGAAAATTATCATTATAATTATTTCGTCATTATTATTTTAAATCAATGCGATTGGTCATTTTAATGTCCATTTGTGGGTTTTACAAATATCTAACCATGAAAAGCATTCAAAAGAGCTTGTGACTAAACCTTGTAACACCACTGGATCCTCAAACTGTCAGCAAACCTCATAACTCCCAAATGTATTCATCAATACAAAACTAAGTGCCCATTTAGCTATAATAAACTTTATTATTATATATATTTATTTGGACATTCAACGTTTCCGCTCAACAACTCAGATATTTAAATTTGTTGTTTTATCATCACCAAAATCTTGAAGCTACCTAGGACCTTGTGTTCCTATACCTGAATGCCATCAGCGTGACCAGTGATTAAAGCAAGTGTGAAAACACCCCAAACCATTGACCTGCACAACTCATAACGACAGTAGCGAGCACTTGGAAGTATAAGAGGGTATCTGTAATGCACGTCATCAGCTTATTTTGTCTTCAAGAGCAGTTTGTTTGCGTACATGTAGGAAACACTCTGCAAAACGTTTCAGTTAGTTTGTGTCTCCATTTGAGGACTTGACAATATGATTGATGGATTCTGTGCAAACGCGAGGAGCATGTGCGTTCAATTCTCGAGGAGATTGAATGCACTCATTGTGCTTACTTATTATGATTTAGAGTGAATGTGTATTTGACACACATCTTATGCAAAGATGGTATACTTATTATCTTCCCTACTCATTAACTTCCCTGGACTTTAACTTAAGGATGTCAGAGGTTAATAAAGAGCTAAATTAAAGAGTCCAAATGAATAAATTAACATAATACTAATACAATGAGGTTTAACATGTTTTATTAAATAATTATGAAGGCAGCATATCAATTTGTTTGAAAAGTTAAATTGAAAAATTATTTTATATTATTTCACCTGAATCTGATGATCATGTTCTCAAGCATGATTGAAGAGCATCAGTGGCTTCAATAGAAGCAAGATCATTTGACGTCTGCACAAAGAGTCGCATGATCAATAACACAAACTTTGATTTTGACACAGAAATTGCTCTCAATCTTTTTTTTTTTTTTTTTTTTTTTACTTTTGGACCTCACTGTCAGGGAGTATTATCATTCAATGTATCAAAATAAAGAGCCAGAAAGTGCAAAAATAACTAAATCCCAATAAGAATCTTATAACTGATCAAACTGCAATTGATTTTACATCAACTCCTAATGCAGACCCTTTAAAAATGCCGTATTGGTGCACACTGACACAAGGAAATGCTCCTCTATATTACCTATTGGTAAGCCCCTTCCATCGAAAGTAGATGAGCCAATGGTTGAGTATCAGTTGCACAGGGACCAGAACTCAGACATTTTTAGGTTTCAACACCATAGAGAAACAATGGAAGACCTGAAGCTCTCATTGGTTTGATGGCGTTCATGCTACAAAAATAGTAAAATTATGTGCCTGGGTTACTAGTAACACTGATTCTAGGTATCCTGAGAGAATGGTACCACTTCTGTGGCAGACTAGTACATGATTGTTCATTAGTGGTATGCAGCAGGTTCACATGGTGTATTAATCCAATTATGTGGGAGCAGTAATCTGGTTCACCAAGGATCCAATCCCAATCCCAATGAAGATGAAAAAAAATTTTTCTGGTTGTCAATACACCAACTGCTGTGTTTTTGGATCCAGAATGGCATCAAAAAAAATTTAACTGCCATAACTAAACAAATGCTTATGCTCTGCAAATGTCAGCTAAAATCTATGATGTTATGGTAAAAATGTCTGGAAACCAAAACCCTAAGGAAGATGACACTTGTTATTGTCCAATTATGATTGTAGTGGGGACAAAATAGAATCTTTGATCTTTGTGAACATGGAGTACCAGCAAACAACAAAATCACTGAGAGCTTCCTTGTTATATACCGAAGACAAAGATAAATTTGACCTTCAAAACAAATAAAAAAAAACTTGATTAAACAGCAAAATGGAGTGTTTTCCATCTGTCATAAAACAATGCAATTGCTGACAAAATAAACACGTCATCAAGAAAACTGCTGGGGAAAATAGTTGAAAGCACATTAGAGGCCTTTGCTATTTGTGATGGCAGTGGAAAATTGGAAATGTGCTTGACAATAAACAACATGCACCTAAGCTACACCAGGAAATATCCGAAAGACGATGTAAAAAAAAAATAGCAAAATGCAAAATTTACTAAAATGCACATACATTTTTATTTATCTTATTCATTTTGCACATTATTCTGAAGTTAAAAAGGCTGCCATCGTAATCATTAACCTTTTTTTTTTTTTAAAGATCCTTTTCCATTGACGTCACTTGGACTGTGTGCTACTGGGTAACGTTAACCGAATACCAAAAAGCAAACTGACATTCATTCTGGCTCTGCTTTGATATGTAATGTCCACTTTTCACAATCCAATCTATTGCAAATGGATAACATTTAAGTCCTGTTTTCCAGAATTACACATTCTAGAAGTAACATGAGCTGTGAACAACAATTCTCATTAACTAGAAGTGGAAGAGGAGACAAAAGTGGCAGTAATCTTATCAGACTTACTGTAAGGGCCCTACTAAACTATAATCATCATGCTCATTACAACTGATGTCTATGTTAGACATGTAAAAAAATTAATAAAAATAAAAATAATACACATACAAATATATATATATATATATATATATATATATATATATATATATATATATATATATATATATATATATATATATATATATATATATATATATATATATATATATATATATATATATATATATATATATATATATATATATATATATATATATATATATATATATATATATATATATATAAAGATGCTTTAGAGGAACCAGAATTAAGTTTTGGAATCAGTATTCTGAATCACACCATAAACAGATGACTAGTAATTTTCATGTGTCTAACAAAGTGAAAATAAACCACTCACACATACTAACTAGTGCTCACCTGGAATGTCACTTTAGAAAGGTGTTTAGTAAACATAAATCCACAATATTCCAAAGCACCATAACAGTCTGACTTAACTGCCATATTAGTAAGCTCATGTACGATGGTGAGCATTTACATGAAGCTACTAAAAAGGGAAGCTCTTAGAGGCCATAAAAACTGGTCAAGGACGTTTATGTTTCCTGTCCCACGCATCATGTCATGAGAAAGACGGATGTGTTGCGCACTGGGTTGCCATCAATGTCCAGTTCTCGCGTGGGCGACGCTGCTGGACGCGTTCCATAATCCTCTCACGAGGAGGTTTCTGGTTCTTTGAACCAGAAACGGGCTTGATTTGTTTAGTCATAATAATGTTGGCGATTCTTATTTGGACGGCTTTTGGCAGTCATTCAGACTTCTGCCCACTTAAGTTATTTCCGTGGCCTTTCTGTTTTTTTTAGCACTATAATGTCAGAGAGAACAACCTATTTTCGAGATCATTCGGCTCCCCAACAGACGGACTAAAGTGATAGTAACTGGTAATGGTGACAGTAAGACCAGTCAGGGATTCGTGCCGAAATTCCGGGTTAATCCACCTCCAAAATCACTATTTCACATTTATATATATATTTAAAAAAAAAAAACTTATAGCCCCCGACCTAATTTAATGCTATTTAATTTTAATTTAATTAACGCTTAACTTACTGTATGCCCAGCCCATTTATAACACAATATATACCAGACTGAGTTTGCTAATATTCGATGGCAATCGGATCGTCAAAAAAAAAAAAAATCCTTTATTAAGCTAAATACATTATTATTACAGAAATTATCATAAAATTACGTGTATCGTGGTAGGCACCAAAAATAAAATATTTATATATTATCCAAAACTGGATTTCTACAGAATTCTGAGCCTTCTGAAAGATTTTTTTATGCTATATTATTTCAAATGACAGGGTCAAACTAAATTTTGTTTAACACAACTTAAGCTATTATAAAAATAATGTAAAGCACTTATTGTCAAAAGAATCAATATACAGTCTTACCTGAAGTGCAAACGATGAGATTGGCTTGAAGGATAATAAATATTTCCCAGATTATATCCATGTTTTGTCTTCATTCCAAGTCCATTGCGATCAGAAAACGGGGATCAGTTGCAGATGAGTCCACCCAGTCTCTTTCCCACTGGACACCTTCCACAAGATCCTCTCCAAATCACACACATAGCACATTTATCTCGAGCACAAAACGCCACATTTCAAACAGGCTGAAATCCAAACAAGACTATGTTCCGAATCAAAGGGGGGTCTGAACTGATATCCTCAGTGCCAATACTTTAAGAAATGTTTCGTTGCGTCCCACAAGCCTCCATAAAACGACTTAAGCGTTCGTTCCCGTTCCAGAACAGCTTATATTATGTCACGAAGATGCTGGACTCCGTGGATCTGACCCTGCGAAAAGAGAGAGTACAGCTGTGATTTGACGTGTCCTCGTAGTGGGCAAGGTCGGAGCTCTGCGCGAGAGTAACAGTTTTGACTCAGCCAGGTTTAACGTGCAAGTCACGGGACCGCGCACTTGCTGTAAGGGGGCGTGCTTCCCTCGTTCACGACACTTAACAGAACACACAAGCACTGATTAATTTTTCCGCCTGCTTTCATGAAGTGTCATTAATGAAAGGAAAGTTGCAAATACTTAACCTGTGGTGTTTAAACACTTACGGGTTTTGACAGCTCCTGTCACAGCTGTCTTACAAACAAGTTTAACGGTGAGTAATGAAATACCGCAGGAGAAACGTCAGTAAGCACACCAAAATTATACTGGAGGTACTGTAAGATATATGCGCTTACCTGTTACTTTTGATATCTTACGACAGTTAAGAACCTAAAAGAAAAAAAGAAGAAGAAAATAACAAAAACAAACAAACCCCAACCCAAGGATTTATGAAAGAAATAGCTATTCAGATTTCCTGTTCCACGAGGTAAAAGACTACATCAGCCTCCAATGCGCTGCGGGTACGCGGAACACTAAAACAGAGTGCGCGCTCCCGCAATTAATTGCGTGATCACGTTACCTAGGCACAGGTGGATGGAGCGCTGGCGCACAGCTGAGAGAGAGAGAGAGAGAGAGAGAGAGAGATGGGCGGACACATTAGAGATACACGGGTTGCCAAGAAACAAGAACCCGCGTTTTTTCCTAAATTGGTTGCGTGCATTTCTCAACGAGCTATGTTATGCTCTGTCTGTGGTAAAGGAGTTATTTCTTAAAAGCTAAAAATTTATATTTTAATGAGCATAATAGTTTTACAATACAAATGGGGGAATTTAGCTTCGGGAGCAGACAAGACCAAAATAACAAAAAAAATAAAAATAAATAAATAAAAATCATTCTTATATAGCTACCTCTAACTGCTCTAATTACAAAAAGAAAAGAAAATTACTTACATACCTCCCTATCCAAAAATAAAGAGTCCAACAAAAATGGCTTTGGTCTCCCTACCTCCCCAAAATATTATGTACAATTGTTTTCAGTTATGAGAGCTTACTGGTCCAAACAGGGCAATCCTCAATCAAAGTCAATTAACGTGCGGTGGTCGGTATTATAATTTAGTTGGCTATAAGCAAACAAACAAACAATCTCTCACAGGCAAACACTCAGATATACACACATATACACAGTCTTACTAACACGGTCAGAAACTACTGTAGTCAAGCATGGCACTTACAGCAAGCAAGCAAGAGGCTGCTGCATGAAGTGATGAAATAGCTATAGGTGGTCCTTTCAGACCTTCTCCACAGCAGCTCCAAGATCTTCGTATTTCATTGCTACAAAAATGCAAGTGAGCGTTTGATATGCATGTATACAAATCAATGTTTTATGGATTGCCTATGTGTAGAGACATATTTTTGTTATTAAAGTTACTAGGACTTACTATAGGCTTTATATAGTTAAATTGAAGTATGCAGACTCTTTAGCTATCAGTATTTACTGTTTTAAGGTCACTAATTTATGAGTGACAGTGATTTTGATAATCATGTATGTTACTATAGAATGATCTAAATGTATAAATCCCAAATGACATCCGGTAGCGCTTATTGCTTCCTTTTGCTTTTTTGTGGCTCATTCACAATAATACTAGTTATGGCATAGAGGGTGTGACGAGCGTCCTCGGAGGAATCAGCGTCGCCCTGGCAATCAACACAGAACACTTGCACGTCCTCACCGCCGGCTGATCGGTCACAGCTGCTCCCCATCAGCCTGCGCACTTTTAAGCAGCACACGCTGCACTCACAAGACGGTCTCGAGCTGAATGAAACGCTGGTCTAGTCCAATTCTGGACACCCACTTTCGTTTTGGATTTGCACCAAAGAGGACAGGAACGCACGGGAAGCACCAGCCATCAGGAATCGGCTCACCTCACTTCACCAGGCACTTTGCACCTTAAATAAATCCACCCTCCGGGGCATTATATTCACGAAACCTTGTCGAGTGATTCTTCACCCCGTGACAAGGGATAAAAAGCAAGACTAGAGAGAGCCTTACTTTTATAAAGAAGATTGTCTGCATAAAAAATCAGACAGACTTGACTCACATCCTTCGTGTCATGGAATGTCAAGAATTATAAATGACAATGCAAAACATCAGAACATAAAAGTATTATTTATTTTTATTAAAAAATCACAAATTTGATTCTCAAAAGTATTTGAAATACAGCATGTACAAATCATTTTTGTCAGACTCTCAATGGTAAGTCATGATTTTCCTTTTATTAAGGTCAGTCCACTGTCATATTCAAGGGATGTCGAGAAGAGGAGTGTAATCTGTATTATAGATATTATTAAGATTACCAACCAGCTATATTCTTCTATTTTTTGTTTGTCTCAAAGGAAAATGAAATGTCAAATGCATCAATCACTGTTATGCCCATATCAGAGGACCTACAGACAGACAACTGGGTAGATTACTTATAAATTGTAGTCCGTTACTGCTTCCAAATTACATAACAAAATTTGTAGTTAGTAACATAATCCATTACATTACACAAATTAGGTTATAAGACCACTTTTTGATTACTTTTAGATTACTTGCATAAGTTGTTTATTTCATTGATTTAAATAGGACAATTTTGTACCAAACTGATTTAAAATGTAAAGATAAAGAAATTTCTTGTTATTTACAGCATTAATACATGCATTAAATTAATAATGCATTAAATATGACATTATAAACGTTTCCCAACTTGTGGTTTATAAAGGAACTACAGGGTTGAGTTTAATGAAAAGCAAATAATCTGTTAAATCATAAAAAAAAATTAACCATTTTAAAACAACATCAATCAAAATAAAACATTTAAAAAAATTTAACATTTTATTTGTTTTCCTGCATTTCATATGATTATTATAATCAGAACCGTGATAATGTAAATGAGACACTGAATAATTAAAATCTTTATTTTTTAATCTCAAGGGTACTTAAAGTAAATATATTAGGTGAAAGAGTTTCAGATGACAAAAAACACTTTGGGAATTCCTGCACTACATATAAATAATAAATAACATGAGTTTGTGCATTTGAAAGACAAAAGCCTTCCAAAGACATAATGAATCATGGTTAAATAACCCATTGAGTGATAATAATAAAAAAATAAAGAGTGTTCATCAGTAGTTGATGCAATGTAGAAAACACTGGAGGTCGTTTGGGTCAACGACTGTTTGGCGGTGGGGGGTTGCAGGGGTTTTAATCGTAGTGTGCGAGTATCTCCCTATGGTGCGGGCCAGGCCAGGCCCTGATCGATTGGAAGTCAACCTTAATTTGCCCATCACCATCAAGGGCCTCATGTCGGGAGGTTGTTCCAAAGCTGGGACACATTAGCCCTGCAAATGGAAAGCGACATACACAAGCAGGTTTAATGCAGTCAGGGTTCAGAAACCAGCTCTGGCTTGTAACTCAGATCACTGCTGTAAAGTGGTGCAGGTAGTGCCAATCAGCATGGGATCAATGCTCTACCGGTTCAATTGACTGCAATAATGCAAATGGAAGACACTAATTATGATCATGCCAGCGTGAACGCCAGAACGACTGGCCTGCTAATGGAAAAAAATCAAAACACATTAGGACAGCCAAATGATTTGATTTCTATTTCAGACACTCTGCAGCAAATGGACATTGCATGCCAACTCTAGGACAGTCATAAGAGTAGCATAAACACAACCAAAACTCATTAAATATGGTTACGCTCAAATGAGACCTCTCAAAAAGACTTGTATGAAATAAACCGAGACAGAGTTTGTGCATATATTTGGCAGCCTTATTGGTAAAACAGCATTTGTGAGTGATGAATCAACACTTACAATATGACTCGTGTAAATGGTTCATTAAATTAAAAGGAGGTCCAAAAATTAAAGCAAGAACACGTTCATATAAAACTGTCAGTTAAAATTATATATAAGGGTATGTAAATAGTTACTAACATCACTACATTTGAATATCCTTCTGAAATCCCTTCTCTGCTCCATCTGCACATTTAAAGGGATGGATCACATAAAAACAAGACCCTTTCACATTTCAGGGTTTCTCAGAAGTGGAACTCAACGTAGTTGGATAAACTTCTATGGCTGTATGGGATACTACATCAAAGTACAATCCATAAAATAAGTGAATGGTATACAGTGCTGTTTTGAACCCCATTGAAATATTCTTCAATATATCTTATTTTCATTTTCAGGTGTTTTCCATAGTTATATCAAGGGAACAAGTGAAACACAATTAGTTTTTCATGTTTATTTGAACTTACTTTACAGGTCTCCAAAATGACTCCATCATGTTTCATTTCGTTTAATATTTTCTCAGCAAACCCAAGACCTTATGTGTCACTCACTCTTAGCCCCCCGTCTCTTATGTTACTCACAATAATGGGATGTATTTGCATTCATTTGACCATGCCTATTTGCAGAAGAGGAAGTTATAAACAAGACATACGTGACCAGACTGAAAATGAAAAAAACAATATTGTGCACTGTTAGAATTTTTATTTTTTTTGGCTTTCAATAACAACAGTGCTGGTTGAATTTGTAGGGACAGCTCTCTTGGGTTGACAGGTATTACGAATTAAATGATATAATGAAAGTAATTTTTCTTCCTCTGAAGAGAGAGTGGAAAAAATTAATCTCAAGGCACAAGAAGTTTTTATTCTTGATTGCGCTCCTCAACCTCATTGACTTGTACTCTAGATAAACTTTATTATTTTCACATTGCAAAACCATAATTTTCCTCAAACTTTTAAATAAACTGCACTACAGGTCAGTGATGGCTGGTCTGTTTGTTTGCCCTCTCTGGAGTAGCTGTGTTTGTAGTGAAAAAGCTTTTTTAATAAATCATGACTCTTCCAACAATCAGCAAATTGCAATGTTTTTAAAAATACCCCTTGTGGCCCTAATACCCATCAGATTAACAGCACTAATGGGAATTGTTTCATCTACACAAACTCCTCATTTGTTTTATGTGATTTTTGTTTTAGTGCTAGTTGTTGCTAACCAGAGGTTGAACATGTGTTGCACAATTAAATGGTTGCTTGATGTTCAGATGCTGATTGTCCACAATCACAGCTATGGCTATAGTTATTTGCTTTTAATCACCCCGAAGCAGGGGCGTAAATTTTGTCTAACAGTTGGGGGGGGCAATAAACATAAAATATCTCAAGAACTATTTTTGAAAGGGACACAAATAATCCAGCTAAAATTGTACTTGTATGTATATGTATACATAGAGAAAAGCAATACTACTATTAGTGCAGCAGGGAGACCGTGACAAATTAGACAACGTCAAGCTGTAGTGGTCGTGCTGTGACAGCGCTCGTGTCCTTTGTAGACATTACTATCTGTCACAGTGTTGCCAAGTCCACAGTTTTCCTGTGGAATTGGGCTTCTTTTTCACTGTTGCCGCAGGCTGTTTTTCATGTTCGCGCCGTTGGTTGAAATGACCCCATTAATGTACATTTTAACCCCCAAAACGTGATATTTATTGGGGGGACCCCACTCAAAACGTGGTTAGTTTGGGCTAGTTTTGAGTAGCAATTGGGCGGGTTTTATTGTGAACACTTGGCAACCCTTTCCATTAAGCAGGTAACATTATTAATACTAACATAGCGGACTCATTGAAAAATTCACTGGCATTATGTATTAAAGATAAAATAATCACTTCATCCGATGTTTAAGTGAAGTGACATACAGCCTAGTATGGTGACCCATACTCAGAATTTGTGCTCTGCATTTTACCCATCCAAAGTGAACACACACACAGAACAGTGGACAGCTATTTATGCTGCGGCACCCAGGGAGCAGTTGGGGATTCGTGCCTTGCTCAAGGGCACCTCAGTTGAGGTATTGCCAGCCTGAGACTCAAACCCACAACCTTAGGGTTAGGAGTCAAACTCTCTAACCATTAGGCCACGACTTAAGTGAATAAAATAGCCGACAGCCTTACTTACTGGACTTCCATAACAGTTAAGGTCTCTCTCACCGGACTTGTGTATGTTAAGGTGATGTAAAAGAGCAAAGCAGGCATTTAGACCAAAGCACTGTGAGGCAAGGGAGGGGGGGATTAAAAATCAAAAACCAAGACTACATTTTTTTTATGTGAAACACAGTGAAAGCAGTAATATTGAAATATTGCTACATTTTTGTATTTATTCATTTATTCCTGATGGCAAAGCCGCAGCTTTCAGCAGCCATTACTCATTCTTCATTCTTCATTGTTACATGATCCTTCAGATATTATTCAAATATGTTGATTTCCTACTCAAGAAACATTTCTTCTTATCAATGATGAACACTGCTGCTCATCAATCTTGAGGTTCTATTGTCCTGAAGAAACTAAATCTAGACACTGAATAGTATGTTCAAAGCATTTTCCTTTCTGAACATTATTTTAATATAGCCTACCAAAAAATAAAAATAAAAAAAATAAAAAACAATGTCCTAAAAGGTTGGATATTAGCTCTTTGTGCTATCGACTCCATGGAAACGGTTTTCAACTTCCTTGCACAAATAAGTTATTTAACTCTGCTGGACTCCTGATGCTCATAGCTTTTTAGAGAAATACAACACCTACAAACTAAAATGTGCTTCACCCACACACCATTTGGTCTAGGAAAAACAAGAAGCACAATGGTCTATGTATAATATCTCCATTAAAGTGTGATGTACATTGGTCCACATTATTTATGTTTCAAGCACCAACACAAATGGCTAAAATGTAAATGAATGATTGCTCAAGAGCACTTTATGTATATTATTTTAAACCACACAAAGGACTTATCATGCAGTCTTGCATAATTCTCAATAATTCTTTCCAGAATATCAGCTTTTCCATTGGATCAGAAAAAAAAGTCCCTATTTTGGGTTATGTGGCTAGAGTGTCCCATTTCCAGCTGACAATTCACACAGAACGGCATTAAGCCAGGACACCTGTCGTAATACTAAACATTTTGATTGATTAAACAATGAGTAGAGATTATCTGTCCCTTCCAGCAAACAGAATGGACCCAGAGAGGATTACTACCAACTACATGCAACAAATTATGAGCACTGAATCAAAGTCATAAACAGTTTTAAAAACACATGTTTATAGTTTAATGAATGCTATCAATACTGATGTGCATGATCTGACAATCTATTATATTAAGAGGATATAAATTGAATGTTTTATACAAGAAAGATAATTGTCAGACTTTTTATTCTAGTGAATATGTCTAGGTTTATTTAGGAGTATTTAACATCTCCAACATTATAGCCCAGGAAAAAAGGTACTAGTTATTAAAGACATAATGACTTTATGAGCTTTTATGTGGTGCATACTGTCAAAATAAGTTAGTTGCCACGATTAAAAATACTTTTTTATTATTGTAGTCTTTTCAGAAGACTATTAAGAAAACTATTGTAGACATTAAGAAGGCTATTAAAAATTATTATAGACATTAAAAAGGCTATCAAAAAGACTATTGTAGATATTAAAAAGACTATTGTTGTCTTTTTTTTGCTAAATTTAATAAAACAAAATGAATCAGTAAATTAAAATATTCATTAAACAGCAAAAATGTGAAATATACCCTTTGGTTTGGCAAATAGATATTTGTAGAAACTGTATACAAATTCTACTGTATAATTAATGTTTGTGTAAAATGCCCTAAAAGTTCTACTTTTGAGAAAAATTTTATTTATTGTATACTGACCCATTTGCCTGAATGATTATCCCCAAAAAATGGGAGAAAAAGAAGAAGAAAAGAAAAAAAAAACATGGTAAACTTTCTGAGGAGACTCCTCCCTCTTCTCTGAGAAAACAACCTCCCTGTTCCACAAGTTGTTGTGTTGTAGATAAAGATTGGCCAATCACATGGCTGTTAATATTTTAGATCTTTATAGTGTCTGGTAAGTAAGAAGTCATTTAGCCTACACTTTTATCTAAAACGACTTACATTTCAGTACATGTAAAGTCCCTCAGGAGTAACCTGGGGTTAAGCGCCTCGCTCAAAGGCACAGCTGTGATAGCTCACACCTTTCATCTAGCAGGGTTCAAACAAGCAACCTTCTGGTAACCATGCAGTCCTGAGTGTTAGAAATTACACTACCCACCAACCTTATAATACCCTCAGTTATTTATGATGATTTATGATTTATGGTGAGCACTCGAAAGATCAGATGAGGTGAAAAAATGTGGATTTTAAACTAAATTACATTTCATTAATTACTGAAGAAAAAAAAAGTATTAATAAAATAGTTCACAATGGATTATTTATTTTACTCAATACACTACCATTAAAAAGTTTGTGTCTGGTATGAGTTTTAAAAGGTCTCTTTTCGCTCATTATAGGGCTGCATTTATTTGATAAAGTACAGTAAATATAACAGTTATATTGTGTAATGTTATTCCAATTTAAAATAACTGTTTTATATTTTAATATATATTTTATAACAGCATTTATTCCTTCGCTGGAAAAACAGAATTTTGAGCAGCCACTACTCCAGTCTTTAGCGACACTTCAGAAATCATTCAAATATGCTGATTTGATGCCCAAGAATCATTTCTCATTATTATTACAGTTGTGGCTTAATATTTTTAAACCATGACTTTTTTTCAGGAGTCTTTAATGATCAGAAAGTTCTTGAAATAGAGCTGTAATTTAATACATCTTTGCTGAATAAAAGAATTATATTGCTAAATGAAAATAATAATAATAATAAAATGTTATGTGTATTTTCTGGTTATTAGATAATACTATTGAATATTCTGTGTTTGTGTGTGTGTGTGTGTGTGTGTGTATATATATATATATATATACAGTACAGTACAGACCAAAATTTGGACAAACCTTCTCATTCAAAGAGTTTTCTTTATTTTCATGACTATGAAAATTGTAGAGTCACACTGAAGGCATCAAGGGCTATTTGACCAAGAAGGAGAGTGATGGGGTGCTGCGCCAGATGACCTGGCCTCCACAGTCACCGGACCTGAACCCAATTGAGATGGTTTAGGGGTGAGCTGGACCGCAGACTGAAGGCAAAAGGGCCAACAAGTGCTAAGCATCTCTCGGGGAACTCCTTCAAGACTGTTGGAAGACCATTTCAGGTGACTACCTCTTGAAGCTCATCAAGAGAATGCCAAGAGTGTGCAAAGCAGTAATCAAAGCAAAAGGTGGCTACTTTGAAGAACCTAGAATATGACATATTTTCAGTTGTTTCACACTTTTTTGGTTATGTATATAATTCCATATACAATTCCACATGTGTTAATTCAAAGTTTTGATGCCTTCAGTGTGAATCTACAATTTTCATAGTCATGAAAATAAAGAAAACTCTTTGTGTGTCCAAACTTTTGGTCTGTACTGTATATATATATATATATATATATATATATATATATATATATATATATATATATATATATATTCTATTATATAATTCTATTATATTTTATTAATTCTATGAGGGGTTAAATAAACTCTAGGATTATATTAGCGATTATTTTGAACAGCTACAATAGTGAAACACCCAGGTTTTTTTATTTTCAATATTATTAATCACAACAAGCTTTTTGACTGAAATCTTGTTATCCTTTGTAATTATCTCCATGCTGCTGCCCTGCCTGACACTCTTTTACTTTTCCATTTCATCAACTTGCATTTCAGCCGGCATTTCTGCCAGTAAAGCTTATGAGGCATGTCTACTAGCAAAAGTCAGTGGGCAGGTCTGTGTCTATTGATTAAAGCTGGCACAGTCTGGTCTCCAGAACCAGGTGAGGGCCACCTATGTAGCTTTTTAGCCTGTGGTATTGTCAGAAATAACAGGGAGGCTGACTGTGTTAGATGGACACTTCCTCCCATTTCTACATTAGCTCTCACTCTCTCCGCCTGCAGTTGCTTTTATGCTGCATACCATAAATCTCTGAAACTTTTGTATCAGCACTACATTGATCCAGCTGCTGTAAATGTTTTGGAGTTGGCACTTGGAACTAATGCGAGCATGACAGTCTCCGTGGTGCTACTTCCTTTTCTCACAGCTCCGTCTGATTTGTTGTCACTGCTGACTAACGTTTCTGTGTACTGGAAGTGATGCAGGGTTATAAAATCCTGTGTCAGCCGATGCCATTTACAATAAAATAAGAAAGACATGCTCTGAATAAAGTGTTGTCCATTAACAAGTCTTTCAAGCACACTAATGGATATGGTTTGTTCAGTGCGAGATGTATCAGAGCATCTCTAATCCATGGATGTGGTAATGGAAATCACTCACAATGGAGTATATGTATGCCTTTAATGGACTAGGCCTGTTCTGCGGGGAGACTCCAGTGTTGTACCTAACACTCCACCTCCTCCCATCCCATATGGCTCTCTGTCTTAATTAATTTATGAACCAATAAAAAGTTCTGCACTGCAAACATTGTTCAGTGAGACAGTGAAATACAATGGAGCCATGGTAATTTTTTTTCTCTTTCTCTCTCTTAGCTATATTTGTAATTTCCTTAATTATCCAAAGAAAACATCATTGTGTTGCACATAATACCCTTAGCCCAAAACAACACGTTGTCTACGGATCTTTGAAGCTGTCTGCTTGATACTCATTAGAAACATTTACTGGCCAATTAGACTTTACCTTTAATTTTGATAGTACATTTCAAATCTTCAAGTGCACCTGAGAAGTTCCAACATTCAAATCATTAGTTTTATGAGCTTACATATTCAATTCAGAAAAGTAATACAGATGTTCTTTCTGTTAATTAATTTTATATAATTAGGGCTGTCAATTTAACATGTTAATTTGGTGTTATTATTTATGGAAAAAAAATATTTAATGCACCCTGCCCCAGCCTCTTATATGCCTCCAAAATTCAAGATATGAAGGCAAAAAAATGCCCAAGTATGGGTTTTTGTGTATATGTATATAATATAGTTTAACAATATCACACAAGCAAGAGGGCTGTTTTTTCCCAATTAACTGCAAGACAGCAAATGTGATCTTGCTCAATTTTGCCAACAAAAATAGTTCCAAAGCCTCAGCAATACTGTTGTGCCCAATCAACACACAGCAAAACTCTCACTCATTAAGACTATATTTCGAAATTAGAATATAATTTAATAATTTAAAATATAAAATAGGATATAAAATAATTTCATATTTCAACATTCCGTTTTCCACATAAATGCCTGCTTCTAAAAACTGAAAGTTTAAAAGTTTATGTTCTAAAAGTTTGTGTAAAAAACTCTAACTACTGAATCAAGTCTATTTAATGCTTTTATCATTTAACACAATAATGACTTTAAATGATATTTTGAGAGGTAATTTCTCAGCTCAAACTGATGAGCAATTAATTTATACATCTTTCATTAGATTAACAAAATTTGACCCCAACTTTAATATTTTACATTTATTTTTTATAATTTAAGTGCTATTTGTGCATTCATTCATAGCACCTTAATATTGAAATACTGCACAGAAAATGTAAATAAAATTGAAAAAATCATTAATTATAGACTGGTTTGCTGGAAAGTTTCACATTAACACCTCCCTTTCAACATCACAACATTGCAACTAGCCATCTGTGGAATTAGTCAAAAAATTATTATTATTATTATTATTTTCTTAGTATTATTGGGTTTATTAAAAATATATTGCAGCCTTTGTATGGTCCCTAACAAAAGGATCATCATATTTGGGAGATCAATAGCATCAAAAACTTCAAAAATCAGAGTTTCCAACTTGTACTGTAAATACAACATTTACAATTGCATGATCATTTATGTTTTTCATTCAATATTTCTGACTCCTGTTAAAGACTGCATTTTTACACCTGTCCATTAAAATACATTAGAATGGTGACTTTGCCATTGTAATGACACTTTATAGACAAATGAGTGATAATTACACTGCAACATTTATCAGTCTGAAAAAAAATTGTTAATGGTGGCAAGGTTTTAGCTGTGGGGGTCTTTCAAATATATAACGAGAACAAAGAAATAAGCTTAGAGGCTCCCTGGAAAACAAATATGTAAATAAATTATCAGACACAATAGCTGAACTTCACACAAGGATACTTTTCCACCCCCAAGCCACTGTTTCATAAGGTGTTATGTCACCCCAACCTCATCAGACAGACTCATAATGCATCAGACATTTCCTCTTTTAGTCTCTTTACAATAAACACAGCGAATGTAGTCACCCCCTTACTGAAACACATTTTGTTAGAAGTCTGGGATTATCTGTGGCAATGCCTCTCCGCAGGAGAAATGAATTCAACATCACAGCTCCCGTGAGCCCAACAGCAGAGATAGAAAGGTATTCCTACCCAAGGGACTTTGGATTTTAGCAAGCAGAAAAAAATAGTGTTTACTAACTCTTTACAGAAGTGAACACAAGATGAGGATTATCTTCAAACCCTTAATGCAAAGGCATTACCTGGTGGCCTGGACACTTTTGCCTCTCTCATGACTGTCAGCATATTTCAGAACAATTTTCAAAAGCATAAAAGAGAGATTATCCCAAAAACAGGAACAATGGAAATCAGGCAGTTTACCAATCCTGCTGATGCACACTCCCATATGAGACAGCCCTCTGTGGCTGACAAAGCCCCCCAGAGGGATGAAACAGCCCTTTAATCTAAACTTGGTGGTAAGTGTTTAAAAGAATAAGGGGATCAGCTCTGTTTTTCTAGTTCAATAGGAAAACTCAAGACAGCAAGACTTCATCATACACTTTAGACACAAAATACAAACCGATGTATGACTTCTTTCGATTTTTACATTCGCAGACAGACAGTAAGTCTTAAAAATGTCCATAGTTGTAGTTGTAATCCAAACTGTCAATTGCTTAGTTACTAACTAACTATAGAAAAATAGATAGGCAGACAGAGGTATGGAGGGATGAACAGACAGAAAGACTGACTGAAGGATTGAACTGAAGGAATTCAAAACAAGACCATCACAGATGACTTCTGGGATTTGATGACTTCTGGGATTTGAATCCACTACTTTCAGACAGAAAGAAGCCTGACGACGAAGAACCAACAGTTATTCTGATATCACTGCAAGTAAATAGTTTCAGATAAAACCTAGACACAGACCTGTTAATCATACCCAGACCGTTAGGCTCATTTAATTATCTCTGACTGCTCCTAATGTCAGCAAGTGGAAGAGTGTCTGCCATTTCTCAACAAACTAATGGCATTAGAGACACCTTCTCATTCAACAATAATTACTCTCTACATATTAAGAGAAATTATATTTGCTACGATTCAACTTGTCATTTGGACATTTTGAATTTTGAATACTACGTGCATTGCAGTAGAGCAGTAATTATGGTTTACATCATTTATTATGCAAAAACAACCTTTTCTTACATTGAGAAATTTAGAAATGATAGATGGATAGATGGATGGATAGATAGATAGATAGCTAGCTAGATAGATAGATAGATAGATAGATAGATAGATAGATAGATAGATAGATAAATAGAAATATGACAATGACAATTTAAATACTACATTTATTGCCATGAATTTATAATCAATTAATCAAAAAAAATGTAAAAATGGAGTAACAACAACAACAAAACTGAACTAGAGCAACTGCAAGAAATTTGTTTGATTTCCAATATTGTAACGACTGGGTGAAGGAGTGGCAGGAAGCAAGTGCGAGAATAATGAGATTTAATGAAGACAATGAGACAATACAAAACTGAGACACAAATAACGCTGGGAGGAATGCACAGTCCAAGATGGTAGTGAGGAATGACGAATCCGTAAGGCGGAGGTGAGTTGGCAGCAGGAGAGGGTGACACAGGAACTGCGGGGAAGCGAGCCGAAGGTAAGTGGTGTTACTTGGTGGTGGGTTGCGTAGAGTGGACGGGGTTCCGGGGAGACACGGACATCCAACGCAGAAACACACAAGAAAGCAAGGCATAGGTTACAAACATGAAACAACGCTCTCACGAACACAAGACGCTAGACAAGCCAATATATAGGGATGAGTAATGAGTGACAGCTGTTACTGATGACAATTAACGGAGACGCCCACAAACTAATCAGTGCTGACGTGTAACACATAGACTTCACCCACAAAGTGAAAAACCCAGAGATCACGTGACAGTACCCCCCCCCTCTAAGAACGCGTCCTGGAGTTCCCAGAAGGGCCTACCTGCTGATTGTTATCATCAATAAGGGAGTGATCCAGTATGTCCCTAGCAGGTACCCAACTCCTCTCCTCCGGACCGTAACCTTCCCATTCCACCAAGTACTGGAATCCTCGTCCCCTCCGTCTCGAGTCCAGAATACGATTAACCAAATACAACCCGAATTCCGGAAAAGTTGGGACGTTTTTTAAATTTTAATAAAATGAAAACTAAAGGAATTTCAAATCACATGAGCCAATATTTTATTCACAATAGAACATAGATAACGTAGCAAATGTTTAAACTGAGAAATTTTACACTTTTATCCACTTAATTAGCTCATTTAAAATTTAATGCCTGCTACAGGTCTCAAAAAAGTTGGCACGGGGGCAACAAATGGCTAAAAAAGCAAGCAGTTTTGTAAAGATTCAGCTGGGAGAACATCTAGTGATTAATTAAGTTAATTGATATCAGGTCTGTAACATGATTAGCTATAAAAGCTTTGTCTTAGAGAAGCAGAGTCTCTCAGAAGTAAAGATGGACAGAGGCTCTCCAATCTGTGAAAGACTGCGTAAAAAAATTGTGGAAAACTTTAAAAACAATGTTCCTCAACGTCAAATTGCAAAGGCTTTGCAAATCTCATCATCTACAGTGCATAACATCATCAAAAGATTCAGAGAAACTGGAGAAATCTCTGTGCGTAAGGGACAAGGCCGGAGACCTTTATTGGATGCCCGTGGTCTTCGGGCTCTCAGACGACACTGCATCACTCATCGGCATGATTGTGTCAATGACATTACTAAATGGGCCCAGGAATACTTTCAGAAACCACTGTCGGTAAACACAATCCGCCGTGCCATCAGCAGATGCCAACTAAAGCTCTATCATGCAAAAAGGAAGCCATATGTGAACATGGTCCAGAAGCGCCGCCGTGTCCTCCGGGCTAAAGAGGAGGGAGACCTTCCAGCATGTTATCAGCGTTCAGTTCAAAAGCCAGCATCTCTGATGGTATGGGGGTGCATAAGTGCATACGGTATGGGCAGCTTGCATGTTTTGGAAGGCTCTGTGAATGCTGAAAGGTATATAAAGGTTTTAGAGCAACATATGCTTCCCTCCAAACAACGTCTATTTCAGGGAAGGCCTTGTTTATTTCAGCAGGACAATGCAAAACCACATACTGCAGCTATAACAACAGCATGGCTTCGTCGTAGAAGAGTCCGGGTGCTAACCTGGCCTGCCTGCAGTCCAGATCTTTCACCTATAGAGAACATTTGGCGCATCATTAAACGAAAAATACATAAAAGACGACCACGAACTCTTCAGCAGCTGGAAATCTATATAAGGCAAGAATGGGACCAAATTCCAACAGCAACTCATAGCCTCAATGCCCAGACGTCTTCAAACTGTTTTGAAAAGAAAAGGAGATGCTACACCATGGTAAACATGCCCCGTCCCAACTATTTTGAGACCTGTAGCAGAAATCAAAATTGAAATGAGCTCATTTTGTGCATAAAATTGTAAACTTTCTCAGTTTAAACATTTGCTATGTTATCTATGTTCTATTGTGAATAAAATATTGGCTCATGTGATTTGAAAGTCTTTTAGTTTTCATTTTATTAAAATTTAAAAAACGTCCCAACTTTTCCGGAATTCGGGTTGTAGATCGGTTCCCCATCTACGAGACGCGGGGGAACCGTGGTAGGCGGATTAATATGTGAATAAAACACGGGTTTAATTTTGGACACATGGAAGGCGGGATGTCTCCTCTTGTACTATGGAGGTAATTTGAGGCGGACTGTCACCGGACTAATGATCTTGGTGATAGTAAACAGGCCAATGAATTTGGGAGCTAATTTGTTAGAAATGGAACGGAGGGGAATATTGTTCGTAGAAAGGCAAACCTTTTGACCCACGACGTAAACGGGAGGCTTTGACCGGTGGCAATCGGCCTTGGCCTTAGTGCGCTCCCTCATCCGGGTTCTTGGAGACCAAACATTGCAACGTTCTCTCTAAATCTTGGTTGGCTCGCTCAGACTGCCCGTTACTCTGGGGATGATAACCCGAAGACAGACTAACCGTTGCTCCTATCAACTTACAAAATTCTTTCTAAAATTTGGATATGAATTGGGATCCCCTGTCAGAAACCACGTCTACCGGGAGGCCATGTAACCCGAAAGACGTGATCTAGGACAGTGACCGCTGTCTCCTTGGCTGTCGGTTAAATATAGCAGTATTGGTATATTTAACAGCGTACATTTTGAGGTTAAAATCGGCTTGTTTTTCAGAGATTCTAGCACACAGTAGGGGCGTGTCATTGTCTGTGTGTATTTCCATACTGGATAAGCCGGCTTTTGTTTCTTTTGTTATTGCCCCCGCCCTCCGAGGGAAGCGTGGCTACTTATTATGCAGCGCTCTGGCCGGCTCTAGCTGATATCAAAATTCAATGAAGATGGACGCCGCAAAGATGATCGCAGACGAGCTGAACCGTGGCCGTTACACCGAAAATGTTTTGAAGTACTTCTTCGACAAGCCGGATGCTTATGAACAAGCGCTCACTGATTCTGAAGACGATCTGAGCGAGGATGAAAGCGGCATAATAGGACTGTATAATATCCCTAATCTACAACTGAGCGAAGATGAAGACGAGGAAGAATGTATTGGACTGGCGTCAGACGAGTTGGACCGTAAGATATCAGAGGCTATATCGATAGTAACATTTGATGGGGATAAAGACAGAGAAATGGTGAAAATCCGTAACTTTGACTGTAAATGCTACACGAGGAGAAAAGAGAGCTCTCTGCATGGGAGACAGTCCTGTAGCCAGAAGCTTTCTCCAGACATTATGTACAACATACGGCTGGATTCTTTAGCTGTGGAAAAAGAGTGGCAGGACATGCGAATTACTGGACATTTAGAGGCAAACAGACGCACAGTGCAAACTTCGGAAATGGTTACATCCACAAAGAAGACCCCGACAAAGAGAAAATGTGCCCGAACGACTTATTTCATTGGAGGCATCGAGATCTGCAAGAATACTTTTCTGTTTCTTATGGGGTGAGTTTCCATAAACATCAAAGTTTGTCGTTTTGTGTTCATTCTAAGAACACGTACACGTTATCTCATGTTTAGTCCATGTTTAGACCTTCCCATATCTACCTATTGTTATTAGCTAGCTCAGGACTGTCATTTTAATTGTAATCGTTAGCATATCACTTGCCAAAAACCACCATTACTATAATGACCTTTTAGATGGTAATGTTAGTATCTGCTATTAATTTGAATAATGCTTCAATTGCTTTTTTTTTCTTATAGAAAATTGTACTTTGCATATTATACTATAAAAACACATAATTATAGTTGATTTTAGTTTATCATAGTTGATCATAACTAGAGATGAAATGGCATGAAAATTTTATTTCATGATTATAATGACCAAAATGATCACGGTTATCACAGAATCCTGTTCAAAAAGTCCTAATGCTACACAATTAGCATCAATATGTACTTTTTGTTTACATAAGCATTAAAATAATAACATTAAAAATGATGGCCAGATTTTAAAGGAGTGTCTTGCAACATTATCTACACTGCACAAGTTCAAATAGAGTTTTGACAAAAAGGTTTTATAATAAAAGATAAAACTCACATATTTCAGCCTCTAAATCATTTTTATAAAAGTCAAAAAAGATAAATTACTGACATTTACAATGCACATTCTCCTTTATTATTAATAGTATGCGGTCCGATTTTTCCCGTTGCGTCTGTCGTTACTATGCAACCATGCAGCTTTAGGGGGGAGCTTTACAGGGGGTATGGCTTATCTTAATAAGATGCAAATGAGCCCTAGTTTCACTCCCAGCAGTGAGAACAGGTGAGAACTGCACGATCTTAGAGGTCATTTTCTGCCTTTTGAGCTTTTTTGAGTGCCTAAATTTAAATGGCCACAACTTCTCCAAATATTATCAGATGTCCATGTGTTACACATCGTTGGAAAGCATGGAGACTACACTTTCAGAATCTGTGAGTAACTTAAAATGCCCCAGAACCGACTTGTGTCCCTACTTTCCGTGATTGGTCACATATGTGACCAGGGTCTCGAAGGGACAGACAGCGGTTGAAGATGCCCATCAGGAGGCCGGTTAGACGACTTACCACTGGCGCAAACTGAGCAAGCCAAAACAAAATCGTGGACGTCACGAGCCATAAGTGGCCACCAGAATCGTTGTTTAACTAACCCCTTGGTTCGGCTTATCCCTGGATGACAAGCAACGTTAGAGCAGTGACCCCACTGAATAACTTCGGACCGTAACTCTTCCGGCACAAATAAACGATTCGGTGGGCAACCGGGCGGAGGCGTTACCCCTTCTAAGGCCGTCTTGACCTTCGATTCGACCTCCCATACGAGTGCTGAGATGACTATTTTCTCAGGTAAAATACACTCGGGAGTCACCGGGCGGGCGGAGGGATCAAAAAGACGTGACAAAGAATCGGGTTTGACATTTTTGGAACCCGGGCGGTACGATAAAGTAAAATCAAAGCGACCGAAAAAAGTGCCCACCGAGCCTGCCTGGAATTGAGTCTTTTAGCAGTTCTAATGTACTCTAAATTCTTGTGATCAGTCAAAACAATGAAAGGTACCCCTGAACCTTCCAACCAGTGACGCCACTCCTCTAAAGCTAATTTGACGGCCAACAATTCTCTGTTACCAATGTCATAACTGCGTTCAGCAGGAGATAACCGATGAGAGAAAAATGTGCAGGGATGCATCTTATCGTCCGAGGCAGCACGTTGGGAAAGAACTGCTCCTTCCCCCACCTCTGATGCGTCGACCTCCACCACAAACTGCCATGTGGGATCAGGGGCTACAAGGATGGGAGCCCAAACGAAGCAGCTCTTGAGGTTGGTAAATGCAGTTTCGGCTGCATCCGACCACCTGAACAGAGTACTGGGGGAGGGCAAGGCCGTCAGAGGTGAGACTAGTTGGCTGAAATTACGAATGAAACGTCGATAGAAATTGGCGAACCCCAGAAACCGCTGTAGGGCCTTACGGGAATCTGGAGATGGCCAATCTATCAGAGCCTTAACTTTGTCAGGATCCATACGTATTCCCTCGGACGAGACAATATACCCTAGGAAGGGAACAGACTGTGCATGGAATACGCATTTCTCCGCCTTGACAAAAAGCCCATTCTCGAGTAATCTCTGGAGCACTCGTCTGATCAAAAAAAAAATCAGTATGTCATCCAGGTAAACATATATAAAATGATCTACCATGTCTCTCAACACGTCATTAACGAGTGCTTGGAAAACTCCTGGCGAGTTGGAGAGCCCGAACGGCATCACCATATATTCAAAGTGCCCTCTAGGGGTGTTAAAGGCGGTTTTCCATTCATCCCTCTTCCTGATGCGGACCAAATGATAAGCGTTACGTAAATCCAATTTTGTGAATACGGATGCTCCCTGTAACCTCTCGAAAGCTGAAGACATCAACGGTAATGGATAGGTGTTCTTTATCGTGATGTTGTTCAGCTCTCAGTAGTCAATACAAGGTCGCAGAGAACCATCCTTCTTACCCACAAAAAAGAATCCCGCCCCCGCTGGAGAAGAGGAAGGGTGGATGAACCTCGATGCCAAGGAATCAGAAATGTATTTCTCCATGGCTTCCCTCTCCGGAATAGAAAGAGAGTAATGCTTGCTTGTTGAGCGTTGGGGGCAGCTCGAGGAGGTAGATCTCCTTCTGAACACGGTCGGCCAGCCCATGCAGGAATCGATCCCACTGCGCCGCCTCGTTCCACAGGCAAGCGGCCGCCAGGGTGAGGAACTGAATGGAATAGTCCGCCACTGATGATTTTCCTTGTTTCAGGTCCGAGAGCTGGTGAGCGGCCTCCCTGCCGGCCGCGGCTCGATCGAAGACCCGTTTCATCTCTTCGGAGAGGGAGTGGAACGAGGCGCAACATGGATGTTGATTCTCCCACACCACCGTCCCCAATAAGGTGGCCCTGCCAGAGAGTAGGGTAAGAGCAAACGCAACCTTGGACTCCTCTGTCGCGAAGGTGCGGGGCTGCAATGCAAAATGGAACATTTGTTAAGGAAAGTCTTGCAAAAGTTTGGCTCACCGGAGAAACTCTCTGGCGCCGGAAGTCACGGCTCTGGCCGGAAGTGGTCCTGGGAGGTCTCCCGGGGGACGAGCGCAGTGGGAGAGGTGAGTTGATGAATCTGCTGGGTGAGCAAGGACACCTGTGTCACCAGCGCTTGGATCGCACGTCCGGTGTTCACGATGCTCTCCTGCTGCTGATCCATGCGGTTGACGCTGTGGTGAATGAATTCACACAGTGAAGTGGTGCTCGCTGCTTCCATGGTGGTTAGAGCGTTCTGTATCGACTGGGTGAAGGAGTGGCAGGAAGCAAGTGCGAGATTAATGAGATTTAATGAAGACAATGAGACACTACAAAACTGAGACACAAATAACGCTGGGAGGAATGCACAGTCCAAGATGGTGGTGAGGAATGACGAATCCGGAAGGCGGAGGGTGACACGGGAACTGCAGGGAAGCGAGCCGAAGGTAAGTGGTGTTGCTTGGTGGTGGGTTGCGTAGAGTGGACGGGGTTCCGGGGAGACACGGACATTCAACGCAGAAACACACAAGAAAGCAAGGCATAGGTTACAAACATGAAACAACACTCTCACGTACACAAGACGCTAGACAAGCCAATATATAGGGATGAGTAATGAGTGACAGCTGTTGCTGATGACAATTAACGGAGATGCCCACAAACTAATCAGTGCTGACGCGTAACACACAGATTTCACCTACAAAGTGCAAAACCCAGAGATCACGGTTTACCAACCGTCACAAATATGTGCTAATTGTTTCATATTGGGTTCATATTCCTGTAAATAGGATATCAAAGGGAGGACAATATTCTCATTAGAGAGAGTTTTATATATTATTTATGTGACTTTACAGAAATAGTGTTACAGTAGTAGTGTAATTCAACAGGGAGTCCTGTGAGAGGAAACACATATATATTTTTCTCCACTGCCTGGATGCCACACTCAGAAAATATCAGAAACTCATTAGACCACTAAGATATACAAATGCAAGAGAAATCCAAGTCTCAAGAGATTTGGCTAAGATACATTCTTGCTGCATTAATCCATATTTTTCTGAGAATGATGAAAAATATACAGGGAATACCCATTACTTTTTCAAGTTCATTTCTAAGTTTATAATTCACTCTTATAGACGGTTTGTATATATCTGCAGTGCTCACTGACCAAACCAATAGTACCATCTCCACAATGCCTGATGATAGGCTTTAATGTTTTCCTTGGAGAAACAACATTATAAATGTATTATTACAATCTCCTGACTGACTGGCTCAATTAACTTTTCTGAGAGCAATTCTCTAGGTGACAGTGGCAGCTGACAAGTCTTCAAATTAAGAAAAAGAAAATAATACATTTGTGGGAACTTCATATGTTGCATATTATGACAGACTTTTATCTCAAGTCATTTGCTATTGGCACATTTTGAAATGTGTGTAACACTGAAACATACATTATTAACATAATAACAGAACCTAAAAAAAAGCATTTTATATCATGCAAATCTTTCCAAATCCTTTTTGGATTAAAGACACATGTATGTAACTAATAGGTTACATTTATGGTATTTAATCACACAGATTAATCATATCTTAAATTATATCACATTTAACACAATTATCAAATTTTACATTCTAATTCAAATTCTGTTTTGTGTAATTTCTGGTTCATTATTCATCTTATTTTGAGGTATTACCTTTATGCAATCCTAAACTTTAAAATGTTCATAAATCATCATAAATAATATTTAACATAACATATACTAACACAAATTTAGTTACTGTCAATATAGTTGAGAAATGGTTAGGTTTAGAGTAGGGGTGTGGTTAGATGTAGAAAAACTACAATAAAAATATTTCTAAAAATTCAGATCGATCGAAATCTGAGTTGAATCAGTGCATGCCAGTTAGAAATTTTGTCCAACATGAGACAGCACACAGCGTCACTGTGACGTATAGTATCGAAGTACCACAAGAGCATTTTCAGAGCAGCCGGCTGACTTAGCCAGAGCTAAGCCGGAGCAGCTTTTTCAGAGCAAATGCAGGAGCACAGCCATTTCATAAATGGCCAAATTCACCACATGACAAAGATGATGTGTGTTTCGGGTTTATTTTAACATCTTCAATTCCTATACTGCTCACAAATCTGTTTTTAGAACAGCAAAAGCTCTTTTACTCTAGTCGAAATGTTGGTAACACTTTATTTTATGGTTACATCTATTAGTTACTTATTAGCATGTATATTACTAGAATATTAACCATGTATTAGTGCTAATTAAGCACATATGAATGCCTTATACTACATGACCTTATTCTACATCCCTAATCCTACCCAATACCTAAACTTAACAACTACCTTACTCACTATTAATTAGTAGAAAATTAAGAATTTATTGAAAGAAAATTCATAGTTATTAGTAATAAGCAACTAATAGATGTAACCGTAAAATAAAGTGTTACCGAAATGTTATATTGAGTCACATTTATTAAAAAACACTGACAAAAGTACATACGTTTACCCCCACATCATTGGTATTTTAATAGTTTACTATATGTATATGTTGAACTTGATTCTTGAATAGATGATGCTTCATTAAGCAGTATATAAAAAGTGTTTCTGTTGCTCATGAAAACGTTTCTGAAACATCTGTGTATTTAACAAATATTGCATTTTATTCATTCCATCTGTGATAGAGTATGCAAACACTTCACGAGTGTCACTACCGGCAGCAGAAAGTGTCCGACTTGATGTCTTCACTTCAATTCCAATCCCGACTGTAAGCGGCTACTCTCATCTATCAGTATTTTATAGTCATGGTCATTTCATGTTTCTAGTTAAGCCAAGGATGTTTTTGATTGTATTTGTTTGTGTTTTAAATAAACAAATACACATATTCATTTGAATCTCATGCAATTACTTTAACAGCTCCTATTAAACTCCAGGTTGTGGTAATTTACTGCCCTCCTGGGCAAATTCTAGCCACCTTCCTACAGGAGCTGGATGGGTTTCTGTCCTCATTCCTGGAGGATGGCAGTCCACTTTCAGTCTTTGATGACTTTAATATTCATCTGAACAAGCCTTATGCTAAACACTTCCATTGACTCATTGCTTCATTTGAGCTCAAACGACTTATCACTACAAACACGCACAAATGAGGCAACCAACTTAACTTGATTTACACACACAATTGTATTGCAGACAACATTTTGGTAGAACCCCTACATCTCTAAACATTTTTTCATTACATTTAAATAAAGTTTTCTTCACATGAAAAAAGCTTGCTGTTCTCTCCATTTTTGCTGTGTTTATTTTGTTACTGAGAGGAAAGAGTGCAGCACATATGTACATATTCATATAAACGTTGCTTTCATCATAGCGGGCATCATCGGTATGTTCGATAACAGATACCGCTGCTCAGGTATTTTGAACTTAATTTCACTCCTAAACAATAAAAAATAACTTTGTTTTTTATTATTTATTATTATTATTATCAATAAAATGCCATTGACAAGCATCATGTGCTTATTTCCATTTCTTTATAGATTTAAGCCACTGAATATTCCCATGAATTAAACAAGTGGGGTGAGAAGTCCTGCCGCTGCTTTCACACGTTAATGGGATTATTGAACAGTAATCCCCCAACTAATTTCTCCTCTATTGTTTCATAGTGTGTCCCAAAAGAGGATTTGTAATATGTGTAGCACAATGTCTGTTTTGTAATGAAGATTAATTGTAGCACCCTTCACATGTAAGAGATCTCATGGGGAAACATATCACAGAAAGTACAAAAAAGACAAATCTCTCGTCTAGGTTGAGTGTAAAGGGAATTTGTGTTGAATCTGATGTATTTACTTTTGTTTACTAATCTTGAGGGTGAGGAAACAAGCTCCATCAGCACATATCAGGGGCTGGATGTGTTTTCAGTGTTGTGCCGTGTTCTTCAACAGACATTTGGGAAGCAGTTTCACACTCGACGTTTGTATTTGCACAGCGAACACACTGCCTCCTCTAGGGAACACACACCTAGCAGCTTCCACAATAGCAGCAGGAAACCTTGAGCTCATCACGAGCTGACTTACTGAAAGCTGCGTTATAAATATAATCAGCACTCAGTGCATCTGAAGAGTTACCATGACAGGTGGTGCATGTCTAATTTATTTTCTCTGCTCTAAAATAAACAGGCCTACATCTTTCTGAATATGCACTTCTGAAGTCTTTTGTGGAAAAAATGCTATATTGTCTAGACAGGCTTTTTGAACTGCTGGGCACAGAATAGAGGGCAGAAGATAAAGCAGTGTCGATCAATCTTTACAATCCAAAACCAAGTGAGAACAAAACATTCTAGGTAGTGTTTCCTAAGTGCAGTCTGTTTAATCCATGTTGTTTGCTCTCCTGTTACAATTAAGTGTCCAAACCGCTGAACCTTTGCAATGCCATTAAGCAATGTCATCTTAATTAATCAGCAAATAGATGGCACCAGTGCTGTGGCCTACATTTAGATAATTTACCTCATCTGTATGTTCTTATATCACCAAGAATCTAAAGAGGCAACTTTTATAACGTTTTAAAGAAACATACAGAGATCTTTTATATGGACCTAGTGCCTGCTTTTAAGAAATTAGAGACAGGTGGCGTTTAACAAAATGGAGCAAGCTTCCCACTAGACCATCTCAACCAATTGAATGACAGTATTTAACTCTTGGTAACTTGACATTATATATTAATATGCAAACCTGCCTCAATCATTTTCTGTTACATAAAAATGTAAGTATATTTTTGCATTTGTTTGTTTGTTTAAAAATGTATACACAAATTTATTTCTGTTTCTGTTTTAAAGTACTCTACAGTGTTGTCCAAAGTTGTAAATGAATGTGCAAGTTTTTCCAGTTATTTTAGCTGTATAAAACTGTCTGTTATGCTGCTTGACATCGCAAACTGGTATTTGTTATAATTATTTTATTATTATTATTATTATTATAACAATTATAAACATACTGGTTTGTAGTGCAAATAGTCATGTTATTCTTCTAGTTACCTAAAGCAATAAATAGCAATAAAATTACCTATAGCAATAAAAATAAGGTGGATAAATATAATGCAAATGAGTTTAATTTCGCATTGCGCAAGACATTACAATCATAGTTTGTCTACTCATAAAAAGAAATAAAAAATATATATTTTTATACATTTTACATATAACTTTAATTATTTTATTTTATTTTATTTTATTTTTTTATTTATTTATGTGCACAGCCTATATGGTCTTGCAGCTATATTGACACCTACTGGCATGGAGCTTGCGGCATTATGTTAAAATTCAATTTTTGATACTCCTGCAATACAGTATTTGCAGTCAGTCAGATTAATTTATTCTGCAAATCAAAATCTTAGATAACAGTGAAATTACTGGGAAAAAAACAAGCAGTATTCAGCTGGTAATGTGACTTTAACATGTGCAGCTCTATGGAGCTCTGATAGGACTGATATGAGTCTTAATAGAGTTTAAAAATGCAAAAAGTTATTAATACAAAAGTTTAAGAATGACTCATTCCCTACATAGACTGATTTTTGTCTACAGTATCTAGGTTGGAAAATTTGTTTATTTCCTAAATGCAAATACACCTGGTTCATTTGTCCCAACAACAATTTTACCAAAGATTTTCATTATCTTGACCTACTTACGGCTCAAGCAATAATATTTCTCGTTTATCATAAGCAGAAGATATGATATCCATTTAGTTCCATATTTGGATCGCATGTAAAAAAAAACAGATGGACTCACCACGGCAAGGACCACCATACTGGGGATGCAGTCCGTGTCTATCTCATTCTCTCTGTTTTCTCCAAGTCTTCGTCTCTATCAGAGTCACAGTGACATTTCATTAGTCACTTTCTCCAGCTCTGTCAGTTGCCTGATTAACACAGAGGAAATGAGAGGATGTGAAAGGGAGAGGTGTGATTCTAAAAAAGAATGTGCAACTTCCACACTGTCAGGTCAGTCAAGAGTGCCGGTGGGCAATTAGATCTGGTGTCTGACCTCAGCGCAGACTTAAGATCTGATGGGAAAGGAGCATAGCAGTTAATGCTGTGACAAGCATAATGAATTTGCAAGAGCACATGGCAATGAGACTTCCTTGTGACATTTGTGTAGATCAGATGGAGGTTGGAAACAGGTTCTACCACAGAGCGACAGAAGAGGAACAGACTGTGTCATTTAGGCTAAACATATAATAGTACAACCAAAGCATTTCATCAGAATCGAAGTGCTTGTGACGACCAAAGATTCAGCTTCTAGTTACACTCAGTAATTGATTTCACCTTTCATCTTCTCTGTTCAATTCTGTTTTAGTCCCAGTTTCACCTTACAAAACTTCTACAAGAGAAAATCTTATTACTCTAATTATTTGCTAGGAGCGAAACAGAAATTGAACATATTTGTTTTTCTATATTGTTATTATTATATCCTGACTATTTGTGTCCTGCCTTTGGCATAATCAGTTAATTGCTTCCCTCAATTATATCAGCAGCAAAAGGCTGCAGCGTTGTTTTAAACTAACAGGATTCAAAATTATGCTTTGTTTGAATTGAACTACTAGTGATTCTTTAATAATTCCACAAAGCTTCTATTTAAGAAAAAAGAGAGCTAGATGTTTTGAACATTGTTTCATTTTGTAAAAAGTCATTGTTAATTTGCTCTCAATGAACTGGGAAATTAATTTACACATGTCGATGAAAACACCATCTTGTGCTTTGGTTTCAGATGGGTGGAAATCAAGTCAATTATCTAATGTAAGATGTGATTTTTTGATTTTAAAATTAAGCAATGAATCTACAAAAGAGGTAATCGTTGACTTAATGGCAACATCTGCAACATTTGTCTTTTCACTGATTGCAAAACATATTCAAATTACACAGTGCTGAATATCAAATTCAAGCACAAAAAAACATTTTTGGTTTATAATATTCTTATAATTCTGGAATCTTCTCTCACACACATCAGACACATTGTCTTGAAATACCATCCTTTCACAAGTTCGCATTTACTTATAATTAAATAAAGGTTATGCGTATTTGGCGTGCTGTCCGGGGGGAGAGCTCCGAGCCCGGCAAGACTCCCGAGCCCGGGGCACCCCCCCCATCCGGGGAGAGGGGTCTGAGCTCGGAGTTCGGCTTAGCCCAAGTGCTCCCCTGAGTTTTTCTACCTGAGCTGGGGTAGAAACTTGGCTGAAGGTGCGAGATCGGGGTGGCGGAGGGATTCTGAAAGTCGAGAGATAACGAAGGTAGGATGTACTTGATTATTTATAGGCGTTTTCTCAAGCTGTTGGTAACCAGTGTAATTGCTGATGATGATGAACTGGCCGTGTTAATTATCCGTGCACGCTTCTTCCGAAATTCGTTTGTGAAACGTCACTTCACGAGTTCGCATTTACTTATAATTAAATAAAGGTTATGCGTATTTGGCGTGCTGTCCGGGGGGAGAGCTCCGAGCCCGGCAAGACTCCCGAGCCCGGGGCACCGCCCCCCCCCCCCCCCCGTCCGGGGAGAGGGGTCTGAGCTCGGAGTTCAGCTTAGCCCAAGTGCTCCCCAAAAAACAATTAGAACGGGACAGCAGCCAGATACGCAAATTTACGTCTCCCCAAAAGCTGTGCTTAAATGTTAGATGGGTGCTGGGCGTCCTTTGGTGTATAAATGTTACGGCAGTGTCTATTTGACTTCCATGAAAGCATCCACTTGAAAGAGAGAGATGGGAACTCCCACTGGAGACGCGATTATTGCGGCAGTTGGGAAGATCGAAAAGGCTCCTGCGGGAGCATACACTGCTGCGGCAGTGGGGATAATATGGAAAAGGCTCCTGCGGGAGCATGCACTGCTGCGGCAGTGAGGAAATATGGAGAGGCTCCTGCGGGAGCATACACTGCTGCGGCAGTAAGGGAATATGGAAAGGCTCCTGCGGGAGCTGGCACTGCTGCGGCAGTAAGGGAATATGGAAAGGCTCCTGCGGGCGCTGGCACTGCTGCGGCAGTGGAAAAATACGGAATGGCTCCTGCGGGAGCTGACACTGCTGCGGCAGTGAGAAAAATATGGAGAGGCTCCTGCGGGAGCATACACTGCTGCATCAGTGAGAAAATATGGAAAAGGCTCTTGCGGGAGCTGACACTGCTGCGGCAGTGAGAAAAATATGGAGAGGCTCCTGCGGGAGCATACACTGCTGTGGCAGTGAGAAAAATATGGAGAGGCTCCTGCGGGAGCATACACTGCTGCGGCAGTGAGAAAATATAGAAAAGGCTCTTGCGGGAGCTGACACTGCTGCGGCAGTGAGAAAAATATGGAGAGGCTCCTGCGGGAGCTGACACTGCTGCGGCAGTGAGAAAAATATGGAGAGGCTCCTGCGGGAGCTGACACTGCTGCGGCAGTGAGAAAAATATGGAGAGGCTCCTGCGGGAGCATATACTGCTGCGGCAGTGAGGATAATATGAAAAAGGGCTCTTGTGGGAGCTGACACTGCTGCGGCAGTGAGGAAATACGTAAAGGCTTCTGCGGGAGCTGACGCTGCTGCGGTAGTGAGGAAATACGTAAGGGCTCCTGCGGGAGCTGACACTGCTGCGGCAGTGAGGAAATATGTAAAGGCTCCTGCGGGAGCTGACACTGCTGCGGAAGTGAGGAAATTCGTAAAGGCTCCTGCGGGAGCCGACTCTGCTGCGGCTGTGAGGAAATTCGTAAAGGCCCCTGCAGGAGCCGACGCTGCTGCGGTAGTGAGGAAATACGTAAAGGATCCTGTAGGAGCTGACACTGCTGCGGCAGTGAGGAAAAAAACACGTGAAGGCTCCTGCGGGAGCTGACACTGCTGTAGCAGCGGGGGAAATATATGATGGCTCCTGAAGGAGCAGGGTGCTGTTGGAATTGGGAAATGGAGATGGCTAGGGGAAAAAAACGGGTGGCTGATGAGGGTTTGATGGGCTTTCTTGAGATTTACGCGGTCTGATCGGATGTAGCTCTTAAAAGCTTCTGATGACCAGCGACCGAGTGTTTGGATCTGATGTTGGGAAAGGCCATTTTGAGCCGCTGTGGTGGCTGCACCGATTCTGAAGGAATGGCTGGAGAAATCGTCAGCTGAGATGCCGGACAGACGTAAGACCGATTTCAAGTGTTTCTGGAACCAAAGACGGGAGAGGATTTAGCTTGGGCTTTCCTGGGCTGGAGGAAGGCTAGGAGAGTTTGGTATTGGAGAATAGGTGATTGGAGGTTAAAAATAAAAATAAAGTGGCCCTTCATGGTCTGATATGTTTTACTTCGCTTTATATGAAATGACATGGCTTCATTGTCCAGGACTGCTAGATCAGAAATGGTGGGGTGGATATTTGGATTAAAGCTGGAAGTTGTAGTGAGCTCTGAGCATCTGAGAAAGCCGAAGAAGGCTAGAATAAACATGGCATCTAGCTTTCGAGCAGTGTGGATGGAATGGTAACCTTTGCGAAGCGTAGAAATGCATTTAATCAGGGTTTCGAAGGTTATGGGCTGCCTGGAGTCTGGGCGCGTGGGGTGGGCTCTTTGAATGCCTTTGATGAGAAGGGAGGTCTGTGATTTGGCTATTTGGGGTGAGGGTGAACCAAATATGAGTTTATGGAAAAATTGGATTCCACTTAGATAGCTTTTGATGGAGCTGACTTGGAGGGTTTTGTTAAGGTTGAGGTGTGATATAAATGAGGTGATGGAGAGCAGGGAAAAATCAGGGAACGGTAGATTAAAGACTTTTCCATGCTGTGAAGTATGACTGCAGGGTACTTGGGGAAATGGCTTGGAGAATAGAATCTCTTGAAGTTTCGAGAAGGGGTCTCAGAGGATGATTCAGAGGAATATTAGTTCTGAATAAGGAGGTACTGGGGTTGGGAGTGGTTCCGCCTGCGGTGCCAACAGCCTGAATTTCTGAAAGGCAAAACTTGCCTCAGGAATGTGTTTTGAGGTTATGATGAACTGATCGTTAGCGGAGATCTAGATTAAACATCTTTGAAAGGACATTAAGGTGGGTGAATGAGAACGGCCATTATTAATTCAATGTACAGTAGCCTCGTTATCGCAGTGAATAACGACGCTGGACCATTCTTTTCCCCACAGAAAGGCTGCCAGGACAAGATGATATAGCTCGAAAAGGGGTGAGGATATTAATGGCTGGGGAAAATCTAACGGCTGGGAGGGCCATGTAGAAGCGGACCAGTGATTTTGGTGAAATCCTCCGAAACCGATGGAGGGGGCGGTGGCTTTTGATTATTGGTGATTCCATAGGCTCTCTCTCGCGCACCTGCGCGGTTTAAAACATCCAATAGTTATGATTTGTCAAGAACAAAGGGTTTAGCTCCACCCATGCATGATAATATCATGCATTGTCGATCTTACAGGCTGACGATATGACGATTTGAAAAAATGACCATATCGCCCAACTCTAGCGGGAGCGAGAACTGCTGCGGCACTGAGAAAATATGGAAAAAAGGATCCTGCTGGAGCGGGCACTGCTGCGGCAGCGGGGAAATACAGATGGACGCTCCTGTTGGAGCAGACACTGCTGTGGCAGTGGAGAAAAACAGATAGAGGCTCCTGCAGGAGCAGGCACTGCTGGGATGCTGGAGTGAGGATGGGCTATTATGGATGGATAAGGGGATGTTTAAAGAGGGTTAGTTATGGTGGGTCACGAGTTTGAGTGAACAGGGATGGACTGGCATTAAGGGGGTTGGCTGATGAGGGTTCGGTGATCTTTTATTTGGAGACATTAGGGTATGGCGGAACAGAGAAGTAATGAGGAGCATGAGAGGAGGAGGAAAGGTAGCTGCTGGAGCCGCCTGCGGAGATGTGCTTACGCTTGGGACGGTTCTAGTAGTGGAATAAAGAAAGAGGGTAAATGGCGGGCATTGGGGCCTGCGCCATTAGCGGAGGAATGCTCACACTTGGGACAGCTCTGGGAGTGGAAGAGAGAGGGGAAAAGGAGGGGAAAGGCGGACAACGGGGCCTGAGCCAAGGGTGTTCGGAGGGATGGGTAGGGCGGAACATAGAGAAGGAAGGGGGAGCAAGAGAGGAGGAGGAAAGATAGCTGCTGGAGCCGCCTGCGGAGATGTGCTAATGCTTGGGACGGTTCTGGTAGTGGAATAAAGAGAGGGTAAATGGCGGGCATTGGGGCCTGCGCCATTAGTGGAGGAATGCTCACGCTTGGGACGGCTTCGGAAGAGGATGAAAAGAGGGGGAAAGAGGAGGTGAACGGCAGGTATAGGGGCCTGCGCCAATATGAGAGGCAATGTCACACTGGGGTTAGACTGTGGGGCTGCAGGCCATGAGTAGGGGAGAGGGTTGTCGGAAAAGGGGGTTGTGGATGGGTCTGCACCGCAATCGGAGGCATGCTCGCGTTAGCGTCTGTTACAGGAAATGGAGGCCACTGAAAAGGAAAAAGGAGGCAAGTAGCAGCAGGAAGAAAGTAAGGGTCTGGGTTGCAAGTGGAAGCAGCTTCGCACTTGCTTCACGTGTTGTTGGTCACAGGAAGGGAATCCTGAAGAACCTATGTGCAACCTGCACTACTACCGGAGGCAGCCTTACGCTAGTGTTTACTACGGGAGCTGGAGGCCGCTGAACAGAAAATGGTTTATTAATAGCATGAGGGAGCGGAAGAGTTGTGGGCATTTTTACAAATGGAGGCAGCCTCACGTTTGCTTCAGCTGCTGTAACTGTAGGCCATGCGAATGGGTTGGGGAGTGTGATGTCTTGAACCTGAGTAGCCTGCAATGCTAGCAGAGGCAGCCTTATGCTAATGTCTGCTACTTGAGCTGGAGGACACTAAAAAATAAGGGGGGGGGGGGGGGGGGTTAGAAGTAACAGGATGCAAATACTGGGATGTGCAGGCCAGTGTTGCAAGTAAAAGTAGCTTATGCTTGCTTCGGCTGCTGTAGATGTTGGCTGCGGGAAAGTAGAGGGGTTAGTAACATTAGACAATTCCTCGAGCCTTGTCCACATTAATATGTTCCTGTTGAAGAACATCTTTTCCTCTCGTTTTGGCCTTCCAGCCTTTGAACGCTCTCCAGAGTGGATAAATTTGAAGATGCTGTTTTCACGTTGTAGTATGGACTGTAGAAACAGAGGCTTTGAAAACGAAGCATGTTTAGTCTTGTAACACATTCTACCAATAGACATGTTTATAGCAGTTAACTTGCAGTTATGTGCTATTCACTTTCACATGGTTTCTAAAAAAAAAAAATTACAGTCCTAAAAGACAACAGAAAATTTACTCACGATTGCTGTCCTGCGGAAAACACGAGGGAAGTTGCATTTTAGATCAATTCTGAGTGATCGCGCCAGTAAATGGTGAAATATTTCCATAAATAAATTGATCCTGCCAGAAAATTAAATTAAACTTATGTCTGTATTATCTGAGTGAGGTTTGGACATGCACGGTAAGGCAGGTGTAACGTTAATGGGTTCAGACATTTCGGTGTGGATAACAACTCTGAAAAAATACCTTGTTGGCTTCATGGATAAAAATGGCATCGACATCTGACAGAATTACGTCATAACATCGTTTAACAAACTTTAGCAGCGAAACCTGCATTTTAGCAGCGAAACCTGCATTTTAGCAGCGAAACCTGAAAATATTAATTTGCAACACACGGTCTGCGCTACTAGTGGAGGCGGCCTCGAACTGCGTTGCGGCCGGAAGCCGGGGTGAAGGGCTGAGCCGCGGCAGCAAGTGAGTGAGGCTTTGCTTCGGTGAGATCTGGGGCGCGGGCCCATTACTTCTCTGGTGGTGTCGAGCGAGGCGAGCTCGGGGCTTTGCACGGTCTGTTGGCCACAGCGTGTGGCTGTTTGAGAAGAGCAGGTGTCGCGATAACGCTTGATGCTCTGCGGCTGTGTTAGGCGGGATAGGAGTGATCATGGGGCCTGCGAATTGCAGCAGATCTGAAAAAATCCCCGGTCTAACGTTAGATCTCTTTGTTGGATGGAAAATTGGGTCTGTGGTGAGATGGCAAACTGCGTGAACCGAATTCTGAAAGTCGAGAGATCACGAAGGTAGGATGTACTTGATTATTTATAGGCATTTTCTCAAGCTGATTGGTAACCAGTGTAATTGCTGATGATGATGAACTGGCCGTGTTAATTATCCGTGCACGCTTCTCCCGAAATTCGTTTGTGAAACGTCACTTAATTATTAATGTGGACCTTCCAAACTCTTAATATTTCAAATCCTCTGAATGAACAAGGTTTAACTTTGATGACTGAAAAATACACAGTCTAGTAGACAGCCAGTATGACTGAGAGACTTCGACCTAAAATAACAGTGCATAGTATTTACATCAAAAACACATGCTTGACATACAGGGCCCTATTTTAACGATCTAAACGCAAAGTGTAAAGCGCATGGTGCAGGTGCACTCAGGGCGTGTCCAAATCCACTTTTGCTATTTTAACGACGGAAAAACTGTTGGCACGCATAGGCGCATGGTCTAAACCGGTTGTCCCTTAATGAGTAATGGGTGTTTTTTGGGCGTAACGTGCAATAAACCAGTGTCTCATCAACCATTCCTGAACACTGAACACACCTTTTTTTAGACCAGCACGCCAATGGGCGCAGAAATGAGCGCAAATGCATTAGCTAATTAAACGACGTGGCACTGGATGGGAAAATGCGAATGGCGCCGGACTGAAACTAGCAAACACACTTGCACTGTGCCTTGCGTCACATTGAGCAAGGTGTATTATAGGGCCCATAATGTGTACAATCTCTAATAGGGTTTAAAATAACATAAAATAAAATAAGATAATTAATAAACTCAAATAAAATATAAAAAAACAGGTAGTGGCATTCAAGGAAATCAAGCAAATTAAGACTTCTTTCACTCTGGACCATAAAATTAATGTTAATTTAAAGTTAATTGTTTATTATCCTGTCTGCATCCTAAAGACATTTAAAACTTTTTCAAATAAGTTGTTTACAAAGCAATTTCCAAGTTTGTCCTGACAAAGTTGCAATCATGCGGTCATTCAATTCAAATTCAGGTTTAATTTGAAAATAATTGGAATAAAAGCATTCTCAGTTTAATTTTGAATGCTGAACAACCCTAGCATACCTTGACAGTTCTAATTTAAATGTTGAGCAATCACACCTGCATCTACACAGGGAAAGATGCCAATCTAAGCAGGCACATGGCCATGACACATTAATTGTCATGATGTGCCATTCACTGCCATCAAAGTGTCTAAACTAAAGAAATAAGAATACGTTAATTGTCAAGATATTCATGTCTAGTTATTAACCACATAATCATCCACTTAAAATTTTATTTAAAATTAGTTTTCCCTTTTTAAGATCAAGGATTCAATTTTGATGGTGAAACTTCCATTCATAGACCATAGGCACCAATATAATGAAACATTGCAAACATGTAATGTGGATCCCAGAGCAAAAAATATTTATGTTAATCAGATGAAGTGTGAAACAAACAAATCGATAGTCATTTACAAGCAAACCTGAGTTGCAGAGTCCTGTGAGAGGATAAGAAGCTAAGGTGATTATACAATTACAAGCTTTAAACTTAGAGCTTATCGCACTGGAGAAACGAAATACTTCATTCAGTGTCTTTGCTTTATTAATTTCTTGACTTCAGGCCAGGACTTATCACCTCAACTGTCAATTATTAAATCCCTGTAAAGTTGAGGAAATTGAATGATTTGGCCTAACTTTTGCTGTAACATTATTCTATTTGTATGCCACAGATAGCCTTTGAGGACCAAATAGCACTTTCATTCTTGTTTAATGAGTAAAACTGAGGAATCTGATATTACACCTGTAGATTATATCTGTCACAAACACGCCAGGTTCCACCTCCACACAATCACGGCGCACTCCCTCACCTGAAATCTAAACATCACCACCTGATCCTCATCACCTGTCATCCACCACAGCACCATAAAAGCCACACACGCACCCAGTCATTGTCCGGTCACGTTCGCGACAAGATCATTCCTGCGCTAACTATTAGGACTAACTCCTCTTTACCTTCTCTCCAAGGATAACCTCCGAAGACCCTTCTTCCATCTTCTCTCCAAGGATTGCCTCCAAGATCCTCCAAAACCCCACGGTGCGTGTGTGTGGCCCCTTCCTTCCCGGCACGGATCCCAACACCCATCCACTCCTCACTTCCCGCTCCTCTGCTTGTGTCAATTCAATAAATACCATCTTTCATCTGTTACTCCTCTGTCTCCGAGTGATCCGTAACAATATCATTCCTATACAGACACATAAAATAAAATATAATATTTCCAGAACATGAGTATTATGCCTCTCGTCTAGGGAACGAAAGGGGCATAATGAAGATAGAATTGGTGCTGGATTTCCAACAAGTTAAATGAAAAATCACTCTGGTCAGGGACTAAACAATCACACTATTCATGGGAACCAGAAATTGTTAGATTTATTAAAGGTTATGAGTAGAACATAAAGAGCATCGCTCCGGGGTGGCCACAGACCAAAATAACAAACAAAAAGTAGACTAGAACAAAAAAAATTGAAATTAAATAACCTAGACAATTTGTCAAATAAAAAAACAGCTAGCTTTCCTAATTTCCTAACCAAAAACAAATCCAAAAAGAATTTACAAAAGAAAATGGGCAGGCCACCCCATGTTCTGTTTCACATGACAGGTGTTAAACATTAGTTTGGCCACTGACCAGAAAAGGAATTCAGGAGCTCCGAACCCATTCATGTTTGCACCAACAATGAGCTCCCCAACAGGGGAGGACCTTTTTCCCACTTAAATCATTCCCAATAATCAAGGAAACACCTTGATTTCAAGAAACAGGCAGGTGATGACGTTCAGCCAGTTTTAAAAGCCCTGTTACCAATCCAGATCGAATGTGCACATTGTGTAAGGACACTTTCAGCATACCCAATTCAATACCTCCCGGACCTAAGAGATCGTCATGTGTTGGTACGCACTGACAACACAGTGGTGGTCTCTTACATCAACCACCAGGGAGGTCTGTGTTTGTGCCCCTTGTACAAGCTGGCACACCAGATCCCTGTGTGGTCCCAGGACAAACTCCTTTTGTTGAGAGCAGTGCATATTCCTGGGCATCTGAATTTGGGAGCAGACACCCTGTCGAAGCAAGGGCATAGGTCCTGGGTATGGAGGCTTCACCCCGAGGTGGTGAAGCAGACATGGGGAATTTTTGGCCAGGCTCAGGTGGACCTGTTTGCAACTCAGATGACATCGCACTGTCCCCTCTGGTTTCTCTGACTCATCCAGCTCCACTGGGACTGGATGCCATGGTACAGACGTTGACGAGGCTTCGTCAGTACACCTTTGCCCTGATTGCTCTGCTCCTGGGAGTTCTGGAGAGAGTCCACCTGCTGCTAGTAGCCCCATTCTGGCCAAACTAAGTGTGGTTCTTGAACCTGTTTCCCATTCTTGATGGCTCTCCATGGGAGATCCCCATCAGGAGGGATATCCTCTCACAGGCGGAGGGTACAATACTCCACCCCTGCCCGGAGCTGTGGGAGTTATGGGTTTGACCTTTGAGGGGGCACTCTCAATCAAAGTTGTTGTGACCTTCCTCTAATCCAGAGCACCCTCTACAGGGAAACTGTATTTCTTCAAATAAAAACTGTTCACTTCTTGGTGCAGAGATCGCCAGCTCAACCCAGTTAACTGCCTGGTTGGTACAGTGCTGCAGTTCCTGTGGGCCCGTTTCTCTACAGGGTTAACCCACTCCACCCTGAAGGTCTACGTGGCTGCCTTTGCAGCCTACCACGCCCCTCTCAGTGGTCAGGTGGTGGGCATATACCCCTTAGTTATTTTTTTTTATACGTTTTTGCACCCGGCTTGGCCAAAGCTTTTTCTACCCTCTAACGTGATATGTTCCTAAAGTCCCACCACAACTTATTGTACTTCAGGAATTCTGTCCTCCTCCCTTCAGAGAACCCAACCAGCAGAAGCTTAATTGTATGTGAGCATTGGGCGCATATGTCCACAGAGCTGCCCTTTGAAGAAAGGCGGACCAACTTTTTGTGTGCTATGGTCCCACCAAGAGAGGTATTCCTGCTACCAAACAGACCCTCAGCCGGTGGATAGTTGATGCCATTTCTACTGCTTATGAGTCCTCTGATCTCCCCTCACCTCTGTGGGTCAAGATTCACTCGGCAGTTTGGTGGCTTACAAGGCCTTTTTGGCAGCTGAGAACATGCATGACATCTGCAATGCAGCAGCTGGTCGACGCCCCTCACGTTCGACAGATTCTATGACCTAGATATGCGAGTCACTCCTGGCTCTTCTGTTTTCTCATCCTAGCTGTGCTCTTCCACACTAGGTAGAGATTTGCAAGTCTGGCAATGTGGGCATACTCATTTTCATACTATTTTCCACTGCAGTTCGAGTTCCTGAAGGGGAACATCTCCAAGTTATCTATGTAAGCATGGTCCCCAAATGGAACAAGACACTATGTTTCAGGTTCATACTTCTGGCATCCCTGGAAGCGCTTGCTTCATTCCTAGAAGCTAACACCGGTTTTACTGCATGTGCTTTTATAGCTTCCTGACGTGACGTCACCTGTAGATTCCTGAAGAATGTTTTTGAAACTCAAAATGGGTGGAGCGGACCGTCACCATCTTGGCAGCACGACACTGAGCTTAACTCCTTGATAATCAAAAATGGGCAAAGAGGCAGGAGCTAGTTGATTAAACCTTGCCCACCTTGCTTGACATCAGGGACAGCAGCGGCAATCCACCACACCATTAATTATGCAGAACTTTAAGGCTTAATATAATTTAAATGGATGAGTTATAAAAAAATGCACCCCCTCACAGTTAAAAATTAGAAATATTTGCTATATAGACCAAAACCACTTTTTGTACCAGGCCTTTTTTTTGTACCTTTTTTCTGCTGTAAAGTTGTGTATTTTAACATGGGGAGTCTATGGAACTCACTTTTTTTTGGAGCCAGCCTAATTAAACTATGGTTAGTGTTATTTGGGATTACCATGGTTTAACTATAGTGACCGTGATTATTATTATTTTGTAAATTATTTTTACAACCATGGTTAATTTTCATAAGGTAAGTTGTAAAAGTAAGTTATACATTTTGCAATATGGTCTGTTCTTATTTGCAGCATGCTTCTGTATTTGCAGCTGTAATGAGGGCGCTGATGCAGCATTAGAATCCATATGCAGAAGTTTATTGCAAATATCCAACAACAAACACGTGGAAACAGGCAGAGGGTTGATAACAGTCAAGCAGTCCTATCTTACAACAATCCAAGGGATGATCCAAGAGACGTTAGTGAGAAGCCAGGCAGAGAAGTCAAACCTTGAGATCAGTCCACACAAGCAAACAATCCAGAAAGGGAAATCCGTGGAATCAATGGTCAGAGAACGAGGCAGAATCATACACATGCAGACAATCAGAATAACAGGTAAACGCTTGGTAAGGCAGGGTAAACTGGCAATACTTCGCGATGAGAAAGCACATGGTTCCAGCTTAAGTAGTCCCAAACAGGAAGTGAATGTAGAAGCAGCAGAGGGAGCGCTCAGTCAGTACTCGGGTGATGGCTCCCTCTGCTGGCTTGGCATTACAGAACCCCTCCCTCTAGGAGCGACTCCTGGAGCTCGGCGAGGACGTCCCCGCGGTCGGGGTGCTGGACGGTCAGGTCTGGCTCGATGGAATTCCTCTGTGAGCGATGGATCCAGAATGTCGTTGGCGGCCACCCATGACCTCTCCTCAGGTCCATAGCCCTCCCAGTCCACCAGATATTGGAGCTGACCCCCTCTACGCCGAGAGTCCAGTAACTCCTTTACTTGGTAGGCGGGCATACCACCTACATCCAGGGGTGGCGGTGGTTCTGGGGTTACCTGGCCGGGGTCAGCCTCCGGGTGGACCAGTTTGAGAAGGGACACATGAAAAGAGGGAGAGATACGGTAGTTAGCAGGAAGCTCCAGCTGGTACGTTACCTCATTAATACGTCTGAGAATCTTGAAAGGGCCTACGTACCTAGGGATGAGCTTCCTGCTGGGCAGCCGCAGCTTGATGTCCCTCGTAGAGAGCCAGACCCGCTGTCCAGGTTCGTAGGGAGGGTGTGGACGTCGGCGTCTGTTGGCCTGGATCTCCTGATTCCTTATAGCCCGTTGAAGACGCACATGAGCACTGTCCCACACCCTCTCACTACGTTTAATCCAGTCGTCAACTGCCGGAACTGAGGAAGGTTCACCTGACCATGGGAACATAGGGGGCTGATACCCCAGGACACACTGGAAGGGGGTGAGGCCTGTAGAAGCATGAGTGAGAGAATTCTGGGCATATTCGGCCCAGGGAAGAAACTCTGACCACCTATGTTGTTCCCTACTACAATAGGTTCGTAGATATCGGCCAATCTCCTGGTTGAGTCTCTCCACCTGGCCGTTGCTCTGAGGATGGTATCCAGACGTGAGGCTAACGTTAATATCCAATTGCTTGCAGAACGTTTTCCAGAATTGGGAGGTGAATTGTGTTCCTCTGTCGCTGACAATGTCCTCAGGTAAGCCATAGATACGAAATACATGGTTAAAGAGAGCTAAAGCTGTTTCCATGGCAGTAGGTAATCCTTTTAATGGAATTAACCGGCATGACTTTGATAATCTGTCGATGATGACTAGAATGGTTGTGAATCCGTCAGATGGTGGCAGGTCAGTGATGAAGTCAATAGAGAGATGAGACCATGGTCGTTGTGGGATGGGTAATGGTTGAAGTAGGCCTGAGGGTAATTCCTTGGGGGTCTTGGATTAAGCACAGATCTGACAGGATTTGATGAAGTTGGTTGTGTCCTTGGTCATTGAAGGCCACCAAAATGAGTTCTTTAACAGGTTGAGGGTGCGTGAGATACCTGGATGTCCTGAGCTGATGGATGTATGAACCCATTGGAGTACTTGGTGACGCATGTCTTGGGGTACATATTGTTTGTTTGGTGGGCATTGTGGTGGTGGCGGATCTTGTTCTTGTCTGCGTTGAATTTCCTCCATGATGTCCCATGAGACTGGAGCCAGAATGACAGTGGGTGGCAGAATGGTTTCGGGTTTGAAATCCTCTATAGGGGGGTCATGTTTACGGGAGAGAGCGTCTGCCTTACCGTTCGTGCTGCCTGGTCGATAAGTAACGGTGAAATCAAAACGAGTGAAGAAGAGGGCCCATCGAGCTTGGCGAGGATTAAGTCTTTTTGCTCCCTTTATATACTCAAGGTTCTTGTGGTCGGTGATGACTTGGAATGGGTAGCGCGCGCCCTCTAGCCAATGTCTCCACTCCTCAATGGCTGCTTTCATGGATAATAATTCCTTATTACCAACCTTTGTAGTTCCTTTCTGCACTCGTGAGTTTTCTGGAGTAAAATGCACATGGATGAAGCTTGCCTGGTTGTCCATGACGTTGGGAGAGAACAGCTCCTATTCCGCAGTCTGATGCATCCACCTCCAAGACAAACGGTAGATCAGGATCAGGATGTTTCAGGATGGGAGCTGAGGTGAAACTTGACTTGAGGGTGGTAAAAGCATGGCTTGCTTCTTCATTCCAACCGAGTTTCTTGGGTTTGTCCTTCAAGAGTGAGGTGAGAGGAGAGGCGATAGTGCTGTAATCTCTGATGAAACGGCGGTAGAAGTTGGCAAAGCCTAGAAACCTCTGAAGCTCCTTAATGGTAGTAGGTTGAGGCCAATCCGTGACTGCTTGAACTTTGATTGAGTCCATCCTCACTCCCTGGTGACTGACTTGATAGCCAAGAAAAGATGTCTGATGGACATGGAACTCACATTTCTCAGCCTTGACATAGAGTTGGTTCTCCAGTAAACGGGATAATACTGCACGCACATGAGTAACATGTTCAGTCTCTGTCTTGGAATAAATCAAAATGTCGTTGATGTAGGCAATAACAAATTTGTTCATGAAGTCCTTGAAGATTTCATTTATAAATGATTGAAAGACAGCTGGAGAGCTGGCTAACCCATAAGGCATTACCTGGTACTCGAAGTGCCCCCTAGTGGTGAGAAATGCAGTCTTCCATTCATCACCTTCCTTGATCCTGATGAGATTGTATGCGCTTCGTAGGTCTAGTTTGGTGTAAATGGTGGCCTCTCGTAGTTGTTCCAGGGCCGGAGGTACCAAAGGCAAGGGATAGCGGAATTTTACTGTGACATTGTTAAGTCCACGGTAATCTATGCAAGGTCTTAACCCACCATCCTTTTTACTCACGAAGAAAAACCCGGCGGCTGCAGGAGATGTGGATGGACGAATGAACCCTGAGTCTAAGGCCTCCTCAATGTATTCCTCCATAGCTTGATCCTCAATCCTGGACAATGGGTAAATTCTGCTTTTGGGAGGCATGGCATTGGGAAGCAAATCAATGGCGCAATCCCATGGACGATGTGGAGGAAGTTGTGTGGCCTTAGTCTTGCTGAACACTTCAGACAAATCTTGATATTGATTGGGGATGGATACTTTTACCTGGGTTTCGGGACTCTCAATGCTAGTGGTGAGACATGGGTGAGGCTGAATTGAAAGTCAACGACATACAGGGTGATGTTTTCTTGATGGAACAAACCGGTTTGAAGTTTCAAGGTTTTGGTTTGACATCGGATACCTTGATTGATGAGAGTGTCGTCGATAGCTTTGATCTGAATGGGTGGAATGCACGGTTGGGTAGGAATATTAAACTTCTGAATCATGTTCTTGTTGATGATATTCAGAGCTGCTCCAGAGTCAATCAGCGCTGTGAGATCAAGAGACAGAGTATCCGTTCTTATGGTGATGGGTAGTGTAAGCGACTTATTTTTAAGGACCGAGAAACTGTGAATATTTACCCCTGTGGAAGACTTGGCCTTGAGTGGGCAACCGATACTGCGATGGCCTGGTTCACCGCAGTAGAAGCACAGATGATTTTGTCGACGTCTTGCTCGTTCCTCCTCCGTCAATCGAGAGACGTTAAGTTGCATGGGTTCAACAGATGATTCTTCAACTGTGAGATGGCTGATAGGGGAATGATTATAAACTGTTCTGTCAGTACGTTGCTTGGGAGTCTGTCTCATGAGATTATCGATCTTGATGGTGAGATTAACAAGTTCTGAAAATGATAAATCCTCTCTACGACAGGCGAGTTCAGTTTGCAAATCAATATTGAGGCTGTTGTAAAAGGTAGCTTTAAGAGAGACATCATTCCATCCTCTCTGAGCTGCCAGTGTGCGAAATTCAATAGCGTAATCAGCTGCGGCGCGGTTACCCTGTTTTGCATTCATGAGTTGTGTTGAAATATCCCTGCCCCCTGCGGGATATCCAAAAACTTCTTGAAGTTGAAGTAAAAAATACTCAGTGGATCTCCTGAGTTGTGTATCGCTATCCCACACCGCTGAAGCCCAATCGAGGGCTTTTCCCGTGAGCAAAGTCATGAGAAATGCACATCTCTTCTCAGATTCAAATCGATCCTGTTGAAACTCAAAATATAGCTTTACTTGTCGAATGAATCCTTTGCATTGTTCAGCAGAGCCATCAAACTTATTAGGAAGAGCAAAGCTTACCGTTGAAGGCGTGGGAGGAGGAAGAGATCGTACGTAGTGCATCAGATGTTCGTTGATTGATTGTAGCTTTGCAAGTTGTTCCTGATAATTCTTCAGAATCTCGCTTTGGTAAGCGAATGCGGCTTGTAAGTTGGAAACCTCCGCTGGATTCACGGTAGGCGAAGTATTCTGTAATGAGGGGGCTGATGCAGCATTAGAATCCATATGCAGAAGTTTATTGCAAATATCCAACAACAAACACGTGGAAACAGGCAGAGGGTTGATAACAGTCAAGCAGTCCGATCTTACAACAATCCAAGGGATGATCCAAGAGACGTTAGTGAGAAGCCAGGCAGAGAAGTCAAACCTTGAGATCAGTCCACACAAGCAAACAATCCAGAAAGGGAAATCCGTGGAATCAATGGTCAGAGAACGAGGCAGAATCATACACATGCAGACAATCAGAATAACAGGTAAACGCTTGGTAAGGCAGGGTAAACTGGCAATACTTCGCGATGAGAAAGCACATGGTTCCAGCTTAAGTAGTCCCAAACAGGAAGTGAATGTAGAAGCAGCAGAGGGAGCGCTCAGTCAGTACTCGGGTGATGGCTCCCTCTGCTGGCTTGGCATTACAGCAGCGCATTTCTGTATTTGTTTTGTGAGTTTTTGTAGCGTGTTTCTGTATTTGGACGTGTTGCGACTATGAGCAGCATGTGTGTTGTCAAACTGATGAAGATGTTTTCTTAATTTGCTGGTGCTTTTTCTATCTGCATGTGTTTTCTTAAGTTGCAGCGCGTTGAGCTCTCTTGGCCACCATATAATTCACCTTTATCAACATTAATAATATATACAATACTCAACTATTTTATAAAATTGTTTGATACAGGTTGAACAGCAGTGTGCCTTTGAGTCACAAAACAGCTTTTTTGATCAAGGTTCAAAGACAGGGTGGAAAATGGTCATGTACTAACGGTCACATACAATGTGAACATAATTTAGTATAAGTGGACTTCAGGGGGAAAAAAATGCTAAAAAATGTATGATGTGGTCCTTTTAATTTATACAAGAGCTTGACCTCATATTCCATCATATGCCATGATCTGTATCAAATGCTTTGACTATACCTTATTTAACATCATAAAATCAGGCCATTCTGGAAATGAATGATCAAAGGAAAACTTGAATGGGTAAAATCACCAGTGCAAGAATCCAGCGTATCATTTGTTACATTAAATATATTTATTTAAAGACAAATTAAAGGAAAAAGCGTTCAAAGATGTGAATGATTCAATTATTGAAGAGGTTAGGTTAGAAATTACTACATTGCATCTGAGTACAACTTATGTGTAATGGTATAGGGGTGGTGCTAGCGCAGTGGATAAGACACATGTCTTTGGTGTGAGAGACCCGGGTTCGAATCCACTGTAAGACACCAATGTGTCCCTGAGCAAGACACTTAACCCCTAGTGGCTCCATAGGTGTGCGACCTCTGACATATGTGGCAATTGTAAGTCGCTTTGGATAAAAGCGTCAGCTAAGTGAATAAATGTAATGTAAATGTATATCAAAGATGAAGATCACAACTTGAAATGTTTTTTTTTTTTTCAATGTATAAATGCAATGCACCAGTAAATGTTCTGCTACATAAATGCAATGCGAGTTTAACTACAGTTAACTGCTCAGGTTTTCTAACAACCTTCAGATCTTCCTCACAATAATCACCAACCAGTGCCAGATAATCATAGACCCCCTCAGCTTCCACTGAAATTGTATTTCTTATTTTTCCTTTAATAGGCCAAGCTTGCTCGATTATGACTGCTATAAACCGACTCATACTGTTGTCTAATAATTACAGTTTGGTATTCAATCATGTCAGTCATTCTCTGTTCTGACATATTTCAGGATCTTTGAAGGCTCTTTTCCATTACTAATGCAATATTATTCCTGCATGCTACCTGAAGCTGCATATGATTCCACATGATTACATAATATGATATGTGATTTGCTGCATATATTTGTTCCTGACAGTGAGGTATGACATATGTGATACTGAATTTATATTACGCACGTCTACGATCATTGCCGGTAGCATTCGGCATCAGGAAACAAACACACACTGGTTATCTCCCCTCCTCATTCACTCTCTTTACGTTGTAACTCTTTGATGACAGTAAGCATTGTTTTTTTTCAGCATTATCACACAGGGGAAATGTTGTGAGCACAGGCCCCATGGTTTGGAGTGACAGAGTTGTCTGCCACTCAAGATTACAGCTCAATAAAAGTGGCATGCACGATCGCTGTCAACAAAAGAGCTTCCTCTATACAGGCAGGACAAACCTACATTTCTCACTGGAGGAAAAAGACCAGCACTGAGCAGGTGCCCCAAGCAGTGGACCCCTCTGTTACTTAAGGGCCCGAACACACTTCATAAATCATTTTAAGAGACACTGCTTAACTATTTCAATTACCAAAAATAAATTATATTAAAGTTAACATAAAACCAAATATTGATAAGTTTAAAAACTTTGCCTTGCCAACTAACTAAAATGCATAAGTTTAAGTACTAAAATTATAAAATCTAAAACTCAAACTAAAATAAAGATAAACAGATTTTTTTTTCAAAAACACAAAACAAAATGAATAAAATTATTAAAAAATTTAAAGAAAAAAAATAAAAATACAAGTTAATTAAAATAATTAAATATGATAATAGTATGTAAAAAAATACCAAACACTATTAAAATTATATTTGTTAAAATAATAATAATAATAATAACAATAATAATAACAACAACAACTACAACAACAAAGCATTTTGACAGTATTATACTGTTCATCAGTATAAAAGGATCTCCATCACTTTATCCAACCCAATAATTTCATTAATGTTATTTTTATTATGTTATTTTTTTTAATCATCTTATACTACATACAAACATACATGTTCTGTTGTTCTGGAGCCAAATGGGTTAAATGTACAAGTCCCAGGAAAAGCACAGGGCCCCCCGTACTTGATCATCATGTGAAACTGAGTACTGTGTTACTATCTACAAGTCACTGTGGTTTCATTTGCATCCATTTTTATATCTGTATCATTAAGCTTACTGCCGCCACGCAGCACATCGCTATCTGCATGTGGGCCGTCTTTCCCCCACACAGACTCACAGGTCAAACAGTTTCAGCATATGATGAGATCACAGTGACCACGAAAACACAATAATTTACTTTGGTTGATTCTTATTTTATTCAATTAGTTGTTAGCCATTTAATGTGTGTTTCTGTTTATGAAAAGCTTTTTAAATAACCCTGATATTAAAGGCGCAATATGTAATTTTTCTGCTTTAAAAATAGCAGATATCACTATATCTATGTTATATATATTTTTTTGTTGTGTACTTACATTATCCCGACAGTTTCCACGAACTTTCAAATCCGGAGAAAATTATAGTTTAATTAGAAGACACGGCACGTTTCTTTATTTGCGTTTTGTCGCCCGTCTATGGCGTCATATAAACTTTGACCCCTCTAGTTTATCTAACTTCCTGCGGAACCGCCAAATACAAAGGTGAACAGAAGCAAAGACGAGACGAAGAAGAAAAAGTAGTAGCTAGCCTTGATCGAGACTATTATATTTTATATTTATATTGTTTATATTCGTATTTATACCTCAATCAATAACTTAGTTATGGATCATGATTATGCTTTGCCTGCACGTTCTGTGAAGCGCAAACGCACGGGTGAAATAAATGACCTGAGAAGGTTTTGGGACGAAGAAGAAACGAGACACGGGTAAATATTGGAGTTGCATTTCCAAGATAGAGAGAGCTTCGTGACAAGCTGAAACTACAGAGAGATGCTTGCATTCTAATAAACAGGTATGCATCCATTCAGCTAACTATATCTATTTGTATATTTTGTGAAACGATGATGTCTTGTGTAAAACGCAGACGGACTAGCTCTCATGTAGAGTATAATGTAAATCTACATGTGTTCTATATCTAGCTGGATAAAGTAGCTTCAAATACAGTTCACTATCTTGTTCGATATCATAGTATAAACGTAGCCTAATTATAATTATTAACGAAAGGCAACCGTGTTTTTTTTAACATATATTACTACTAGCTAGATGGAATATTGATTTGATAGGGGTCTGATAATTCATATATCTCTCCGTTCGAAAATACGTGATTGTCAAAATACTAAGGCTGGTGACACACTGGCTGCGTGGCGTCTCTGCTGCGTGCCAGAAGCGTGGCGGCTGCTTCGCGTTTTCTGTGTCTTTAAACACCAGAATCGTGCCTGACGCAGCGCGCTGCTGCTGCTGTAGGTGACATAGAGGGAGACCGCTGACAGACCAGGCTCTTGTCTTCATGACAACAATATCTATACTTCATGTTGAACATAAATATAAAGCCTACTGATAAAGGACACCGTCAACAGTATTGACGGCAAAATAGACTATGTTTGACAGGTGCAATATTTGAAAATCGATAATTATTTATTTATTTTTTAAATTACATTTGTATCTGAATTTATGTCAACCTATAGACTTTCAAACATCAAAATGTCATGAATTAATATGTATTTGTGTACAAAATTACATATAAACATTTTCCTATTATATTTTGCCTGGAAACGCTTCCAACATGCGTGTCGCGTGAAAAATAGGCGTCGGTTCTATTTCTAGCATGCACACGTTTTCCGCGCGGCTTTGAGCCGGGCCTGAGACACGCGTCTCACGCAGGCAGTCTGCAAGCTCTAACCTATTAACATGGGAGCCGAATTAAAAACTGACACGCCACGCATCCAGTGTGTCGCCGGCCTCAGTTAAAATGAGTGAGGAATGTGGGGAGCGACAGAGCGCGTGTTCCAATGAACAACAACTCCCATGAGCCTACGCTCTTTCCCAACGTCATCAAAGTACGTCTCATGTTATTATTTTGATTGAGTGACCCCTGGTGGCCAAAAATTCCATACTGCACGTTTAAGATTACAGATTGGATTGTGTGTATATAGAAGATGTTTGTCAAATAACAGAAACTTCTGCAGATGCCTCCTAAGAAAAAAGCATTCAAATAGTCGCTGTGATCTACTTACTGAAATAGATATGATAATCAGTGTGAGAGATTGTCTACAGATGGATGTGAATGAGGATCAGCGTTGCATGTTGCCAAGAGATGTGTGTGACAATCATACAGATAGAGGCAGTGAGAAACACAGTGAGGTCCCCAAACATCTCCACAGTCTTTTATCCTGTCACACTTCATCTGCTCACTATGTTCATTCATGAATATTGCCGTTAAGAAATGGAATATGACTGGGAAGTGCACTGTGGAAGGTTTGAACTCTGTCCCTGAGGTGTTACACCCACTCCTGCCACCAGTGGTCCAATTTAAGCCTCAAATTTAATTTGTCCTCATATAGACATGATGCTCATATGAGGGCATGCCATAGACTTTGTGACAATTTTTTTCTTCTGCTTCTTCTGTTTAAATTACATTTAATTTAGCATTTTTCCACAAAATGCAATGCTGCTATAATCCATATTCATTATAATAAGATTTAATATCACTTTTCCTAAATACTTTCAGGAATATCAAAACAGACGCAGAGATATTATGCGGAGTAGCAGCTAAAGTGATGTAATTCAATAAGATTCGATCAGGCATGACAGACCTCAATACCACAGAAAATGTGTATTTTACACCTTGTACAGATATCAGAGGGATAGTTCATCCCACAATTAATGTCATTTACTCACCCATTCCTTTCCACACAGGGACCACAGGAGTGGTTAAATTGTTTTAAAAGGACAAATAGCAGAATATATTTTAAGTTCCCTGAAACATTTAGCTTTGAATGAAGAAAATTATTACAACAAAGTTATTGCAACAATTTTTTTTACAATATATATATTTTTCTATTCTATGATAAATAGATTTTAGAAATAAAATGTATTTTATTTGAAATACATGCCTTTACAAGTGCATCTTGTGCATCTTGAAATACTGTAAGGTTCTAAATATGATTTTTGTAAAGTGCTTTCAGAGGTGATCAATGTTTTAACAAGCATGCTTTAACTATTTTAAAAAAAAGCTTGAGAGTGATTTGCATGTTGCCAGCTTGTACACAGAAAATGTGTTCAGGATTTACCACAAAGTCATTTACACACAAACACCTCTCACACATTATAAAAGGGGGATCCTTGTTCACTTATCCTCTCTAACAGGGAAAGCTGTTAGAGAGGATAAGGATCTCATCCAGCATTAATCCCAACACTCAACCTGGCAGGAGAGCGGAAAACTTTGCCAATTTATTTAGCTATTGTTACTTTTGATTTAATGCTCATTGTACGACTGTTTCTTTGATTATTATTTTAGTTGTATTGTATTGCTCTGTTTCTTTCTTTCTCTCTTGCTCCCCTCTTTGGTCCGCTCTCTCATAGGTTGCATGATGCTGTGGTGTCGGTGCATAATTGGTAATTCAATTAAGATGGATTATTTTATTTAATATCTCTTTTTCTTTTTTTCTAGTCTCCTTTTTGTTTGTTATGTTGGCCTGTGGCCACCCCTAAGAGATGCTCTTCATGTTTCACTCATAACCTTTAATAAATCGAACAATTTCTGGCTCCTGTGAATGTTGTGATTGTTTGGTCGCACACCAGAGTGATTTTTCCTTTAACTTTTTGGGAATCCAGCACCCATTTTATCTTCATTATGCCCCTTTTTTTATCCCTAGATGCGGGCTGAAATAATTGGGGGCTCGTCCCTTCATTCCCTATTTATGTGTTTTGTGTTTGCAGTGTGTTTCTGTATTTGGTTGTGTTGTTAGCTTTGCAGCGCGTTACTGTATCTGGTTGTGTTGCGAGTCTTTGCAAGTGCTTATCAGTACTTGTTTGTGTTGTGAGTATTACAGAGCGCTTCTGTATTTGGTTGTGTTTTGAGTCTTTGCAGCACATTTCTGTATTTGGTTGTGTTGTGAGAATTTGCAGTGCATGTGTTGTCAAACTGATGAAGATGTTTTATTAATTTGCTGCTGCCTTTTCTATTTGCATGTGTTTTCTTAAATTCAGCGCATTGAGCTCTCTTGGCCACTGCAGAATTAAAGGTGCTCTAAGTGATGTCACACATTTTTTAGGCCATAACATTTTTTGTCACATCCAGCAAACATCTCCTCACTATCCGCTAGCTGCTTGTCCCCTGAACACACTGTAAAAAAAAAACGGGTCTCTCTAGACACCACAGGCTCCACAAACAACAAGAAAAACAAACTGGGCTCACCCGCACCACAAAACAAAACAAACTGTTCCAGCCAATAACCGACAAGAAAGATTTGGGGGTGGGGTTTGTGGGGTTAGTGCACGGATGAGGAGGAGGGAGGGTCTAGCTAGCCTCCATTTTGTTTGACAACAATTTCAACGTCAACAAGAAGTTACGACTCCCGTCATCACTTAGAGCACCTTTAACCATCTTGCCCCGATGTGATCCTCCGGTTGCCACCATTCCGTCGCGGGCAGCGCCTCAGCCTCAGCAGCGCCCCCCGTGTCACTTCCGGCTGCAAAGTCCTCGAGGAAGATGACTAAGCAGCCCTGACACGGGCAACTCGGAGATGTGGGAGACTGCTCTTCAGGAGCTGGTGGAGACAGCGCCACTCCTTCCCCCGGACTGGGCTGGGTGGAGAATCTTCAGTTTATGTTTCTATACCCACTTTTTCAATGAAAGATCAATTTCCCATTCCTCTGAGTTGCAAGGCTCGTGGGTTGATGATGAGCGACGCACTGCATCCTTATTCTCACCCACAATGCCCCCTTTCGCCAGCGCCCAAGATGTTGCGGTTCGGAGACGCAACGACTCTCCACGCGTCTCTGGCCAGTTCCTCCGGGAACATGGGGAGTGTGACTATGATGACTCAGAACACAATAATTTCTGGGCCATCCGACATAACTCCCCATCGCAGCACCACTGCGGGTATGTCGACTGTCCCTTTGTTGCCACTTTTACGGAGTTTGGGAGTGTGGCTGGCTCATTCGGACGGTCTGACTTGGTTATTCAATTCAGTTCACCCGGTGACCTCCTAAGTTCAATAGCGTTCTTGAGACTTTGGTGGCAGTCCAGGACGCCTCTGTCTTGTGCGAAGAGATTGCTGTCCTGCTGGCGAAGGATGCAATCGAGCCGGTCACTCCAGCCAAGATGAGGACAGGGTTTTACAGCCCTTACTTCATCGTACCCGAGAAAAGCGGTGGACTTTGACCTATCCTGGATCTGCGAGTCTTGAATCGGGCCCTGCACAAGCTCTGTTCAAGATGTTGACGCAGAAACGCATTATCAAATGCGTTCAGTCCCAGGACTGGTTTGCAGCGATCGACCTGAAAGACGCATACTTTCATGTCTCGATCCTCCCTCGCTACAGACCGTTTCTGCGGTTTTCATTTGAGGGTCAGGTATGGCAGTACAAGGTCCTCCCCTTCGGGCTCTCCCTGTCCCCCCGTGTCCTCATGAAGGTCGCGGAGGATGCCCTTGCCCCACTCTGGGAAGTGGGCATCAGGATCCTCAACTATCTCGATGACTGGCTCATTATGGCCCGGTCCCGAGAGGAGTTGTGTAATCACAGGGACTTCAAGCTCCGGCAACTCAGTCAGTTGGGGCTTCAGGTCAACCGAGAGAAGAGCAAGCACTCCCCTGCGCATAGAATCTCTTATCTTGGTATGGAGTTAGACTCTGTGAGCATGGCGGCACGTCTCACCAGCGAGCGTGCCCAGTCAGTGCTGAACTGCCTGAGTTCCTTCAGAGGCAGGACAGTGGTACCACTGAAATGCTTTCAGAGGCTCCTGTGGTATATGGCATCTGCAGCCGCAGTCACGCCACTCGGGTTGCTTTATATTAGGCCACTTCAGCACTGGTTGCACTCCCAAGTCCCGAGATGGGCATGGTGCCGTGGTACACATTGTGTCATCATCACACCGATGTGTCACCGCCTATTCAGCCCCTGGTCAGACCTTGTCTTTCTGCGGGCCGGCGTTCCCTTAGAACAAGTGTCCCGGCATGTTGTTGTCACAACAGATGCCTCCAACATGGGCTGGAGCGCGACAAGCAATGGGCAGGCAGCTTCAGGGTCCTGGACAGGACCTCAACTGCTTTGGCACATCAACTGTCTGGAGTTACAGGCAATGCATCTAGCTTACGGCGGTTTCGGCCGCTGTTGCTAGACAAGCACGTGTTGGTCTGCACGAATAACACTGTGGCTGTTTCGTACATCAACTGACAGGGCGGTCTATGATCACGTAGCATGTCTCAACTTGTCCGCCATCTCCTCCTCTGGAGTCAGACGCGGCTCAAGTCACTGCGCGCTATCCACATCCCGGGGGAGCTCAATCTTGCAGCTGGCAGGCCTATGCTCTGAAGTGGTGTCTGTTCACAAATTGGTGTTCTTCTCACCAAGAAGACCCCCGGAGATGCTCGGTCCGAGTCTTGCTTTCTTTCCTCCAAAAAGGTTGGAGCATAGGCTGTCACCTTCCACCTTGAAAGTGTATGTGGCTGCCATTGCAGCCCATCATGATGCAGTGGACGGCCGGTCCCTGATCATTAGTTTCCTGAGCGGTGCCAGAAGGATAAATCCTCCTAGGACACCCTTGATTCCCCCCTGGGACCTCTCTATTGTTCTGGCTGGATTTCAGAGGGGTCCCTTTAAGCTGCTGGATTCAGTCGAGCTTCCTGTCTCTCAAGACAGCACTCCTGGTCGTGCTCACTTCCATCAAGAGGGTCGGGGACCTCCAAGCATTTTCGGTAAGTGAAGAGTGCCTTGTGTTCGGGCCGACCTACTCTCACGTTGTCCTGAGACCCCAGCCTGGATAGATGCCCAAGGTTCCCACCACTCCCTTCCGACACCAGGTTGTAAACCTGCAAGCGCTGCACCTGGAGGAGGCAGATCCAGCCTGGGCTTTGCTGTGTCCCATAAGAGCGCTTTGCATATACTTGGACCACACCCAGAGCTTCAGAAGCTCTGAGTAGCTCCTGGTCAGCATTTGATGTCAGCAGAATGGGAAGGCAAATGTATCCAAGCAGAGGTTGGCCCACTGGATAGTGGATGCCATTGCCTTGGCGTACCATTTCCAAGGCAAGCCGTGCCCCCTGGGGGTGAGGGCCCACTCCACACGGAGTGTGGGCCCCTCCAATGCGCTGGTGCACTGCTGGCTGGGCGACACCTTATACCTTCGCGAGGTTTTACAATCTTTGTGTAGAGCCAGTTTTTTTCCTGTGTGTTGGGTAACAGGTAATTGGTGGGAAGGGCTGGCTGGGTGTCACGCTTGCTGCGCCATTCCCCCTAACATGGGGATGCGAGTGCCTTTCTTCTCCCAGTAGAGTTCCCCAGTTGGCATACCCTGGTCGAGCATCCTCCAGCACCCTCGGCGGTCAGACTTGGCGGAGCAGTCTGCTGCCAGGCCCAGACTGGTGTTAGCATGCCCAGAGTTCCAGTCTGCCCCGGTACTGGGCTAGGTGTCCATATGGCTTGATTCCCTATGGGTAATCTTATTTGTGTATTCTTCCACAGCAAGGTTTCCATCTTGGCAAACCCATGTCTTCCCTTTACAGATCTGCTCCGTCCGTCTCTTCTGGCAGCTATTCCATCCCTACTCTAAGGTCGGTCATGCCTCAGAGACCCATTCCATATGTAGTACTGCCCCCTGGGTCAGTCCATATCAGTATCTCCACATGTTACCTCCCTACGGGTAGGATGTGGTCTCTGTAGCGACCTTTTCCTAAGGCTTGCTTCCCCATCATCTTGCCAAACTTGAGATCTTTCTCCGAAGGTTGAAATCCCTTCCACTAACTTTGTGCCAACAATTGCAGCGCCACAGGGTTGTGACGGCGTTCAGGTTGTGGCATTTTTCATAGGACCCCATATGTCGTTCGAAATAACTCGTATTGACCGACAGATAGGGAATGTCTCAGTTACGTATGTAACGTCTCAGTTACGTATGGTAACCCTCGTTCCCGTTGAGTTGGTCACTCTCGACGCCACGTCGGTGACTGACGAATATGGGATATTGCTTCGATAGACCAATCTACTTCGAGTGTAAACTAAACGAGCCAATGCACATTGGCATGCAATTATTGCATCCAGCTGCCGCTGATCACTGCGTGAGTATAAGAAGGCAGCAGGTGCAATGCATTCCAGTTTTTCGCTGAGGAGCCGAGCTGGGGACCCGGCAGCTCAGCGGCGGTACAGCAACCATGGTGACGGGACGTGGCGTCTCCATTCCCTCCTTCAGGGAACGAGGGTTACCGTATGTAACCGAGACGTTCCCTTTCAGTCGGTCACTCTCGATGCCACGCCGGTGACCGACGAATATGGGATCCCTATCAAAGCGCCATGGGTGCTGCCCCTTCCAGTGCCCTGTGCGAGCCACCTGCGCCCCTATTAGGTGTAGGCCGGGGCTCAGAACAAGTAGCTCCACTCACTGTTGTCAAAGCACTCACACTGGGTGAGATTGGATAACACTAGGAAAACATACCCGGTCCGCTTGGAGCCGGGAAGCTGCGGAAGCCCCATCCTTCCTGAAGGAGGTCTCAGAGGCAAATACACATATAGCATCCGTTTAGGAGTATACAGAGAAATCTGAGGTGATTAAAACCCTCTTGGGAAGGCAGAAGTCTGCCAGGGAAACACGGGCTCTAAGGCTATACCGTGGACTATACACATATGAGTACCGCTTAGGTCTCAATATGGAACCCAACCTTCCATGGTTCTCACGGATTCATCATGAAGGTCTGGCGCCGGACATTCCACCGCGTCCAGCTGCTTAGTGTGATGGAGGATCTCAACAGTGTCTACAGTACGGACACTCTGGAGCGGTTTAGGCAAGCCGACACTAACCGGGGCCTCTCAGTGCCACTACCCGTTTGAGGTGAGAACACAGGAGGATACCGGCTCTACACGAAGGCTATAGAACCTAGCGAACGTGTTAGGGGTCGCCCAGCCCGCAGCTCTACAAATATCTTTCAGCGAGGCGCCACGAGCCAGTGCCCAGGAGGATGCAACACTTCTAGTTGAGTGAGCTCGCAACCTGAATGGGCAGGGCACATCCTGAGCCTGATAAGCCAGGGTTATGGCATCCACAATCCAGTGGGCCATCCTCTGCTTAGAGACGGCACTCCCCTTCTGCCGGCCTCCGTAACAGACAAAGAGCTGGTCTGAGGTCCTGAAGCTTTGTGTCCGGTCTACGTAGCACCTTAATGCTTGGACGGGACAAAGCAAAGCCAGGGCTGGGTCTGCCTCCTCCAGGGGCAGCGCTTGCAGGTTCACCACTTGGTCTTTGAAGGGTGTAGTGGGAACCTTGGGCACGTAGCCAGGCCGGGGCCTCAGGATTACCTGGGAGTCAGCCGGCCCGAACTCTAGGCACGAATCGTTGACCGAAAATGCATGCAGGTCCCCTACCCTCTTGATGGACCATAAGGCATAAGCGTGTCTCATAGATGGTGCTCTCGCCGAAGTGATGGTGTTCACTACCTCTTGGGGTAGGTCACCTAGAACCTCCGCGTCCTCTCCAGGGACCAGACATGGAGTTTCCAAAGGTCTGGACGTGGGTGCCAAATGGTGCCCCATCTCTAAATCAGTAGATCCTTCGTCAGAGGAATTGGCCAAGGAGGGGCTATCACAAGGAGCACTAGTTCGGGGAACCAGGTCCATGTGGGCCAATACGGCGCTACTAGCAAGACTTGCTCCTCGTCCTCCCGGACTTTGCACAGTGTCTGTGTGAGAAGGCTCACTGGGGGAAACGCATACTTAGGTAGGTCCCGCGGCCAGCTGTGTGCCAGTGCGTCCGTGCCGAGAGTTCCCCTCGGTCAGGGAGTAGAACAACTGGCACTGAGAGGTCTCTGGAGAAGCAAACCGGTCTACCTGAGCAGCTCCGAACCGTCTCCAAATCAGCTGGACCATCAGGGGATGGAGTCGCCATTCTCCCGGGAGCATTGCTCGAGACAGCTCGTCGGCTGTACGATTGAGCAGGGCTGGAATGTGAATGGCACGAAGTGACCTCAGAACCTTCTGACTCCAAAGGAGGAGGTGGCGAGAGAGTTGCGACATGCGACGGGAGTGCAGACCACCTTGTCGGTTGATGTACGCAACGGTCGCAGTGTTGTCCGTTTCGGACCAGCACATGCTTGCCTCATAAGAGAACTTTGAGACGGTTCAAGGCAAGGTGTACTGCTAGCAACTCTAGGCAATTGATGTGCCACTGCAGCTGCGGGCCTGTCCAAACCCCTGAGACTGCATGCCCATTGTACGTGGCCCCCCAGTCGGTGGTGGAGGCATCCGTGTAAACCACAGCATGCCTGGAGATCTGTTCTAGGGGCACCCCTGCCTGGAGAAATGCAAGATCTGACCACGGAGTGAGGGTTTGGTGACAGGCCGGTGTAATTGGACCCGGTGAGTGCCGCGCTTCCACTCCCACCTCGGGACCCAGCCATAAAGCCAGTGCTGCATCGGTCTCATATGTAATAGGCAGAGCGGTGTAAGTGCCACCGCGGCCGCCATATGCCCCAGGAGCCTCTGAAAGAGTTTCAGTGGGACCGCTGTCCTGCTCTTGAACTTATTCAAGCAGGCTAGCACCGACCGCGCACGTTCCTCTGTAAGGTGTGCTGTCTGTTCGACCGAATCCAACTCCATATCGAGAAAAGAGATCCTCTGTCACGGGAGTTTGCTCTTTTCCGAGCTGACCTGAAGGCCCAACAGGCTCAGGTGCCGGAGCACCACATCCCTGTGCTCGCACAACTGATCTCGAGACTGTGCTAGTATCAGCCAATCGTCTAAGTAGTCAAGAATGCGAACACCCTGCTCTCTGAGAGGAATGAGAGCTGCCTCCATGACTTTCGTAAAGACACGGGGAGACCTGGACAGCGCGCAGGGCAGGACCTTGTACTGATATGCCAGTCCTTCGAACGCAAACCGCAGAAAAGGTCTGTGGCGCAGAAGGATGGACACATGAAAGTACGAACGGTAAACATGAAAGTTTTGAACGGTAGCCAATGGAGGGCCGATTCAAAACTCGCAGATCCAATAATTGCATGCCAATGTGCATTGGCTCATTTAGTTTACACTCGAAGTAGATTGGTCTATAAGATATGCTTCTTTTAAGTGCAACCCAGCTAACCTGTTTCCCAGTAACCTTATAGGTAATTAGAGTATTACCAGTAATTCATCTTGCAAATAATTAAACAAAAATAAGCTGGAAATAACAACGCAAGGGGTGAAACGGCATCCTTATAAGGACGATCCGCCGTCTTTACAAAGACGCACCCGTGAAGCTCTTTTAGAGAAATTTGCTCTTTAGGAAATGCTCTTTTAGTGCTGAGGCGCACAGGGGAATTGGCCGTTTGCAACACGACAGGGGTAGGGCAGCCTGAAGTGTGCAATCCACTCGACACAAGAACAACCGCCGCTGAAGCGCCGTCTTGCCAACACACGAAGCTTCCAAGAGCGTGCTGAACTCGTAGTTCACAGCAGACACAGTTGAGCAGAGCGATACTAACGCTCGGCTCCGAAGCGAAAAGCTGGAATGCATTGCACCTGCTGCCTTCTTATACTCACGCAGTGATCAGCGGCAGCTGGATGCAATAATTGCATGCCAATGTGCATTGACTCGTTTAGTTTACACTCGAAGTATATTGGTCTATCGAAGTGATATCCCATATTCGGCGGTCACCGACGTGGCGTCAAGAGTGACCAACTCAAAGGGAACCCTCATTCCCTGATGGAGGAAACGGAGATGTTATGTCCCCATGCCACAACCTTGAACCATTCACTGTTACCAAGACATGTTCTCGGCTCCTCAGAGTAAAACCTAGTGAGTGGATGCACCTGCCGCATATTTATACCCGCGGGCACAGGGAGTGACTCAGGTATGTTAAATTCACTAGCCAATTTTCATTGGCGTTTTCTCTTAAACTCAGAGATGATTGGCCTCCCAAGTGAGACCCTATATGTCATTCGACATAACGTCACACACATACTCTGGGGATATCAGAGACTTATTTTGCATCTTGTAAAAAGAGCCAAAATAGGACCCCTTTAATACCTGCTAAACACTACCATAATATGCTTCTTTTAAGTGCAACCCAGCTAACCTGTTTCCCAGTAACCTTATAGGTAATTAGAGTATTAGCAGTAATTCATCTTGCAAATAATTAAACAAAAATAAGCTGGAAATAACAACGAAAACATTTGTTTGTAATATAATTATACTTAAGTAAATCTTATATCCATCATTTACTGCTCTCATGTTACCTATTTTCCTACTCTTGTTGCTTTTTTCCACTTTTGGCAGCCAGACGGATAAGTCCTCTTCATGTTTAAATGAGTGCATGTGCCAGTTCCAAAACAGTGGCCGATGCATCACGAGGAAAAAGCAAGCACATTAAGTGTAACGTGAGAAGGGGTCCCCTAGGGTGGATGCAGATATATTGCTCCATGTTATATTAATAATGACATTTCCGATTGTCCAAATGGTCAGCTGTCGGGGGCCCTCTCAAAATGTGGAGCCCCAGGCAATTTCCTGTCTTGCCTACCCTATTGCTACGCCTGTAGGGGTATGTAGGGGATGCCCTGGGGTAAGCAGATAAGCATCAAATTTTCATTTTTGGATGAACTACCCTTTAAAGGGATCATATTGTGAACCGGTCGTTGCTGAAAAAGTTTAAGGTTCAAAATATACATTATTTTCCACATACTGTATTTTAGTTTTTCTCCTCTATGCACCGCCTTTCTGGAATGCATAAATTTTACAAAGCTCATAATTCTGAAAAGCAAGGTGTACTAGGGGTGTCCCTGACTAAGGATTTTCATAGTCGATTCGGAATTTTCGAATCTTGCTGATATTCGACTGATAGTCTAATCATATGTTTTGGGGCGGGGCAAAATACGTTAACAAGAGTCAAGTCAGACATTCGACTAACATAATTATTGATGTTAACACACAGTGAAAATGTGTAATGAACACCTTGCATGTTTTATGTTTTGATGAACAGATAGCTAATAAATGTTTTATGTTTTGATGAACAGATAGCTAACACTTAACTTTGGCTAAACCATAACAATTAACAATTTAATTATTATTATTCTTTTTTTACAATAGTGCTCTCATTATAACGTTAGCCTAAAACGTTAGCAGTTAATGTTCTGCATTTCTGTTTTGAGCTGTGTGTGCTGAAGATGACCAGTAGAGTGACACATTTGATAGCAAGTTTTTAATCAGTGGGATTCATCTCATAATTTCATATAGAATTCGCTTCATTATTTATAAAACATAACGTTAATATTAAGACTTATAGGCTATTTGCAGAAAGGGCCCGAATGCACATGAACATATCTGCTGGGCTCTGAATGCAAACTGTAAAAAATCATAGCGTTTTAGTATAATGGTCTTCTCATTATAATAGTATGTATATAACAGTCCCAGTCATAGTTATTAATATTCTGCATTGTAGTTCGACCAGCTCGTGCTGTGCGCTTAATAGATATCACCGTAGAACTACTCTAAACCAAATGTATCTTATATCAGGTTAATAATATAGCCTCAATATATATACACCAGCTGAAATGTTTTGAAATCACTTGTACCCTAACTGTTAGAAAAAATCCAGTCTCTGCCTGTATCAGTTTGAGTCATGGTAAAGTTTTAAATCCCTGCTGCCAAAATGCTCCTCTGTCGGTCACGGATTATGAAAAGTGAAACATAAATCAATAGGAGTGGTTGGATTTATTCCCGCACTTTTAAAATATTAATTTGAAGCTTCTTTCTTTTCAGATTCTTACAGCTTTATCATAATAGGCTGTATATTAAGTTATTCTGAGAAAACCAGTAGTTCTATGTGAAATCAGACATTTGAGCTCCCCCATATAGTCAAAATGGCATAATGAATAACCGCGAATATTCGACTGTTAGATTGGTAGTCGAATCAGGCTCCTCAAATCAAGGCATTGATTCATCAACTATTCGGGGTCACCCCAGTGCAACGGGACAAAACCCCAAAAAAAAACATTACAAACGAGGCATTTGTTGCATCCAGTGGGCACATAATTACTGATTATAATGACTTTTATTGTCTTTTTAATGCATTGCATTGCATTGAGTTGCGTTGTGCCACGCCGCATAAACATAAAACCATGTCTGCATTTGTGATCAGAGAAATGATAAACAACACGCTCTAACTTACTCTACACTGCTCAAAACTTGCGTTTGAATTATCAGTGGCAAATTCTTTAAAAATAAAAAAAGATACTTAAAGGCTGTGAGTCAGAACAGATGGCACTGCATGTTTCTCGCTGGCTTGTAAGTTGTTATTGATTTTGGGCAACAATTTATTGAAACTGTGTGATATGTCTGTATTTGGAGAGTGATTACATTTTAGATAAACATTGTAAGTGACTGTAACACAGGTACTTGTGTTGTAACAGAGATGCTGGGGTTAACACATTGTAACATTGCAGATTGGTATCTTCACTGTGAATTTAAGTGGAAATAGGCTCTCAAGAGACTCAAAAAAACAAGTGCACAAACGCAAGAGCATCAGAGAGAGCCAAAAGCATCATGAGTGAAAATAGCCTTTGCCACCGATAAAAGATGAAAGACAAACACAGGTTGGGATCAAATCACCCACAGAGCCCTATAAACAAGGAAATCATGGGCTTTCCATAAGTCCACTCACTAAATTCTAAATCTGAATGTCATTCAGATCATTATATCAGATCAGAATATCATTATAAATAAATAATCATGATGGTTATTGGTTTAAAACTATGGCGACCAAGTGCTTGTCACTCTGGTGCCATATGCAACTAAATTTAGAGCATTCTATTACTTTAACCAATGCCAAATGATTATTGCTCATTTATTTATTTATTTATTTTCTGAGGTACACAGAAGGTGCTTTTGTCCAATCTGCGGCTTTAAAAATGACAAAAACACCATAAAATTATAATAAAAGTAGTTTTATTCTATTTGTGTTATATTCTATGTGTTCTGTAGCCATACAGTGAATAACACATGTGTGAGGAACAGAACATCATTTGAGTCATGACTGATTATCCCTCTGCCATTATATTAATCCGACACTCATTTAATGGTGCTATGCAAAAATGACTTTTATAAGGTGTTTGAACAGCCTATAATGGTAAAAATCCACTAACTCATTTTTTTTTTATAATTCCAAAACGACAAAGTCAGTAAAAGTCCCGCCCATTTGTGATGCTCTCTGCCCTATTAGCATATAAACAGCTCTGAATGAGAAGCTGCGGTCTGCCATTACTTTTCTCTTGCTGTAGCTGTTGGAGATACAATGTCAACCATTAAAAAAGTGTTGTGTGTTGGGATGCACCAACAAACATGGGAGTCTCCATAGACCGCTGAGGACACATTGGATAACTTTCATTTTCGATGGAAATGTCCCGTGAAAAAACTGAAAAGTTCTACACTTTGTGCTAACATTTTAAACCAGACTTGACTACCTCACAAACACGGGTCAGTTCAGCGCTGGAGCTGTGCATAGATTGCTTCTGAAAGAGGGATCGATACCAGCGTTTTGTGCACAAACAGCCAGACTCCAGACAAAGTAAGCATCATGCATCATGTTTTGTTTTCCAAAAGAGATTATTGGCTCTCTGTCAGGCTAATGTTGCAAAAGCTACCATTGTCTCTGCCTGTTTTCACTAATGCTTCTTTCACATGGTACCAGAATGACCGTGAATAGGAATGTGGAAGATAAAAATTGCGTTTGGAAGCAATGTGTGAGGTCAGTAACATGGTCACCGTAACATCAGTATGCCCGTGAGCTTGAGCTCTTGAAGCTCGGCACTCTTCTGAAAAGGGCATAGGTTTTTACAACAAAACCCTACTGCGGACATTAAAATCAATCTGAGGCAACAGTGTAGCCAAATTCCACGGACTTAGCAACACTGGAAGGGAGGCAGGAGCACCAGCTCATTTTCAGTAAAATGGGACATACACATTGTGGCAGCTTTGACTAGAGGTATACTAAAAGAGTCACCGACTACGCCACCCGGGGGCCTCTTTCCGGGAAAAATGCCCTTTGGTTAACTAAGGCTCAGAGGTTCGTTGATCAGAGTCAGATATCAGACATGGATGTGTAGAAAAATAGTACAAGGCTTTATTTTCTCCATAAAACCATATTAAATTTTATTCAATACAACACCAATAAACATAATCTAAACACAAAATGATACGGACGCTCACTTCAGAATGGGGCACTGGCTCGCTTTAGCAGAACGGATATAGCGATCATACGTGCCCACTCACTGCACACTCACTGCACACTCACTGCACCCCTCACGGTGACCACAGCATTCAGGCCAAAGAACCCACCACCACAATCAGGAAGAGACGCTTATTTCTCTGCCACTGGCTGCCCCATTTCTGAAGAGAGAGAAAAAAAAAAAAGGAAAATAACACGGAACACACACACAATATTTAAAACATTAAACAAAGCAGCTGGCCGTTTAAGGCACAATTTTAAAAGAGTTCACCACAATCAGTTTGGCGCATCAGATTAAGGTGTCGCGTCCGGCCACCCTACAATATTGGGCGGACAGAAATGGGCAAAACAGCAAACACTGGTATAATGAGCACCTGCCCTCAGATTATCCACACAAGAAACATACTCATAAATAAGCGTGGTTACAGTGAATATGTCACACCAAATGAATATATGAATAACACATTCAGCAAACACAAATCAAAGGGAAAGGATATATATCCCACAAACAGTGAACTCACAAAAAAACACAAACTAAAGAAAACAAAATGTAAAGGAGCTGGTGACAGTTAAGTGGCGGTTCTAGTACTTGGGCGCCACTGGAGGTTTATGGCTCAATTTATTTACTCACACACCGTCAATAATGTACCGTGCCAACGGTCCACAGGCAGTCCACGGCCCAGCTGATGGAGCGCGCGCTGAACATAAACAAAGGACGAGACGCGGGGTTAAGCAGCAGCGCGTCACACACGAGCTGAAACCAGTCAATGAAGCGCGCTCGCCAGTTCAATGAGCGAGACACACTCGGAACAGCCCCGCCTCACGTAATAATCAGTGTGATTATCACGGTGAAGAGTCTGACGGGAGTCAGAAAAAGTAGCAAACACAATGCAAACCGCAGAAGGGAAACATCCACCCGGCGTTTTAGATGAACCCAAAGGAAACCCACTGTAACGTCTTGCGCACGTTGGCCCGCACCTGGTAGTGAGATTCACACGGCACCCAACCAGCTTGGTATTAAGCACTCATTAAAATGGCGACATCACACGGAGTTCCTCCGTCCAACCTTTAACAGATAAAATCATGTAATCCCTGTGAGACAACCCCACAAACGAGCCATGCTAGTATAGTCGCTGACAACAGCTCTTACCCTACAGCATTCACGAGTCCCGCCGGAAACACGGTGTCTCACTCTGATGACGCAGAGAGAGAGAGAACGCATGCACATAGCGACACCCCTATATACACAGAGAACGTAATTAAAGGGCACTCCCCCTTCATATGGAGTAACCCCAACAGACAGTAAACAGTACTGCTACAGTCTATCCCCCCCTTTGTCATCGTCGTCCCGACGGTGAAACATCTAAAGGATATTACCCCACAAGATCCTAATTCCAAGGCCTAAACAAGACAGCGACGGTATTAACACCACACACCGGAGGGTCCGGAATTCCCACCCCTCCGGGCCCTACCGTTCGCGGTAAGTGATGGACATTGGAATGTTGCCCCGCCCCTACTCGTCTTGTACGGCGTGGAGCCATCACAGAAAGATCAGATGGTCCTGTGGAAAAGGGCCTTAGCACAGGCACTGGACCTATGCTGGCCTCCGCTATAGGCACTACCTCTAAATCAGTCGGATGAGAAGCGGTGTCAAGTTCTTCTGCTGGAAGCATACTTACGGTGGTCCTTTCACAAACCATCGAAGGTGCCCTAGATGCAACATAGGCCATATCTCCATCTTCCAGTTCTACTTGGGCCTCCAAGGACACCGATGACTCAACTGGGCTCTCGGGAAGATCGACCAATGGGGTCTCGCTCTGGACTCGAGGTTTCAATGCGGAACGATGGACATTTCGAACCAGACTCAGATCGCTTACCGGGGCCACTGTATACACCGAACCGCCAGCCTGAGGGGCTCTGACTACCTGGTACACAGTGGAACTCCACAGATCATGGATCTTGTGGCGACCCCTGACCCCATAATCCCGCAGGTAGACCAACTGGCCCTCGCTCAATAGTAGTTCCTTCACCCGTTGATCATGTCCTGCCTTACGGCGGCCTGCCACAACCTGCAGCCATTCTCGAGCCCCCTCCATGGCAACATTTAGCCGTGCCTGGTGCTCCTCCATCCACCTGTGTACTCGGCCTGCCACAGGTTCTTGTATCTGGCCGAGCAAGAAATCAATAGGCAGCCTTGGTTCTTGCCCAAACATTAAAAAATGAGGGGATTCACCAGTGGCCTGGTGGGGAGTGGTATTATAACAAAACAACACTTGCGCCAGGCATGATGCCCAGTCCCTTTTCCTCCCGGTAGGCAAGGTTCGCAGCAGATTGTGCAGGGTCCGATTAAACCTCTCACACTGGCCGTTACCGGCTGGATGGTAGGGACTAGTGCGAGACCGACCCACGTTGTAGAGGCTGCACAACTGCTGGATCAAGTGGGACTCAAAATTGCGGCCCTGGTCGGAATGAATCCGGCCAGGGACCCCAAACTTAAAAAACCACTCCTCCACCAGGACCCGGGCCACAGTCGTGGCCTGCTGATCCCAAGTAGGAATCGCCACGGTAAATTTGCTGAAAACGTCGGTCATTATTAATACATTCTCCTGCCCGGCTTGAGATGGCTCCAACATTGTAAAATCAATGGCAACTATTTCATTTGGGCGGGAGGCCAATAAGTGACCCATGTAGCTTCGGGCGACTGGTGCCACATCTTTGGCTTGCTGACACCGTTCGCACCGCTGAATCCAGCGGGCTACATCAGTGGACATACCCGGCCAGTAGCACCGCTGCCGTGCCAGTTCAAGGGTGCGCTCAACGCCCTGATGTCCATGATGCTGGTGTAATGACATTAGAACCTCTGACTGCAAAGTCTCGGGAACTACTAACTGAAGCACCACTTCCCCTCCATCAGGGCGAAAAGCCTTACGATACAATAGGCCCTCATGCTGTACTAACCGATCCCATTGGCGAAGGAGCAAGGTCAAAGGCTTAGGGAAAGATCTCCGCTCTTGTGGCCCTGGGCATTGCCCTTGCTTCCAGAACCTTAAGGCTTCCCCTATAACAGGGTCTGTCTCCTGTAAGGCCATAAGGTCAAGTGCTGAACGACTCGGCAAAACCTGAATTGCACTCAGCGTGGTAGCCTGCACTGGTTCCAAACTCACGGCTCGCCTCAACAGCTCCGGCACAACCGACCCCAATGAATCACCACTGCCAATCATCTGACCCGCCGAAGGCAGCCGGGACAGTGCATCAGCATTCTGGTTTGTTCTGCCGGCCCGGTACTGAATTTCAAAGTCAAATGCGGCCAATTCAGCTGCCCACCTCTGCTCCGTAGCACCCAGCTTAGCTGTAGCCAAATGACTCAACGGGTTATTATCGGTACGAACAACGCACTTATGCCCTAACAGGTATTCTCTGTATTTTTCGGCCATGGCCCACTTAAGGGCCAGAAACTCAAGCCTCATGGAGCTATATGTGGCGGTGTTTCGCTCAGCCGGCCGAAGGCCACGGCTAGCATAGGCAACTGGTCTAACCCTCCCATTGACCTCCTGCGACAACACCGCTCCGAGCCCTGCATAGCTGGCGTCAACTTCCAGTATAAATGGCTGCGTAAAATCCGCATACGCCAAGACTGGTGCTGTCGTAAGTTTGCGTTTCAAGGTCTGAAATGCCTCCTCGCACTGTGAAGACCACGCGACTGCCAAGTCCTGACTATGCTTACCTGACTTACCTCGAGTTAATTCGGCCACGATTTTGTGTAATGGGGCCGCTAATTTAGCGAACCCCTCTACAAAACGCCTATAGTAGCCGACAAAACCCAGGAAAGTTCGCAACTCTGAAACTGTGCTAGGACAAGGCCACTGAGCTACGGCCTCAACCTTACTTGGGTCTGTCGCCACTCCCTGGGCCGAAATTACATGCCCCAAATATCTTACCTTCTCACGGAAAAACGCGCATTTCTCAAGCTTTACTTTAAGGCCTTCGGCTCTTAAGCGATCCAGCACCATCCTTAGTCTTTGCAGATGTTGTTGCACAGACGAAGAAAACACGATGATATCGTCAAGGTATAACATGACAGATTGATGCCGCTGGTCGCCAAAGAGCCGCTCCATTAAGCGTTGGAACGTGCTGGGTGCGTTGCACAACCCAAAGGGCATCCGATTCCATTCGAATAGCCCAAAGGGCGTGCAAAAGGCGGTCTTTGGACGATCGGATTCAGAGACAGGGACCTGGTTATACCCACTGGCCAGATCTAAAGTGGAAAACCAGTGGGCCCCTGCCAATGAATCCAGGGTTTCCTCAATACGAGGCAACGGAAACGCATCCTTACGCGTTTTGGAATTGAGCTGACAGTAGTCTACGCACATGCGCAGGCTACCGTCCTTCTTCCTCACCAAAACAACTGGAGAGGCATATGGGCTGCAACTCTCCCGAATTACCTGGGAATTGAGCAACTGGCTAATGTGGGTCTTTACCACCTCGTATTCTGAAGGCGGGATACGTCTATAACGCTGTCGGACCGGAACATCATCAGTCAAGGGGATTTCGTGGGAGAGAAGATTAGTACAACCCAAGTCCCCTTCATGTATTGAGAACACGTTTTGGTACTCATGAAGGAGAACCCTAACCTGCTCCTGTTCCTCGACCGATAACCCCCCCAAATCAACCGAATCTAATGATTCTAATATTGCGGAGGCGTCGCAAGAAGCCACCCGAGCCGTCACCGATGAGACCTCTGTCAGACCACTGGGTAGACCCACCAAATGTACCTCCCCTAACTTTCCTATAACGGTAGTAGGATAAAGCACTACATCGATGGTGCCGACATTAACAACGGGGACCAAGACAGTGCCACCATTTACCTGCACTAGAGAGGGTGAGGCCAACAATCCCGCAGGCAAACCGGTCTCTAAAGGCTCGAACAGCACGGCTTTGCCCGCAAGGGAGGGTGAACATGTTGCAGTCACAAACTTCAAAGTGCCGCCTGGAATGCGACACACACTACGCCCTCTCACCTTAGCGTTACTACTGCGATCGGAAGCTCGAGCAACTTGTTGACAATCCTGAAAGGCCCGCGTAATTTTTGAATCCTGAGCCACAAACGGTAACTCAAATAAAGTGGATCCATGCCGGCCGAAAAGCTCCCGGTAGCAGCGACCGAGCACATTCATTCCCAAAATGCCCGGAGTGTCAGTGCCACCACCGGGGGGATCCCGAACCACCAGCACACCACAATCAGGGACTGCACTACCACACAATTCGATGTCTAATTCGAGGTACCCGATATATGGAATTTCAAGCCCGTTAGCTGCACGGAGCTGCAGCCAGTGACACGACCGCAAGCGATCCTGGCCCCATGGCTCAAACCTCAACCGGAAACAAGTTTCCGTGATGGTTGACACCATGGAACCAGTATCTATCAAACAGGATACCTGAACACCCCCCATATTAACAATAAGGTATGGACAAGAGGAAACTAAGTGGGATGTCGACTCGTTGCCATTAAAAACATTAGAGCCACATGCGCTACCTACCGAACTATGGCTCTGAAGCCCGGTAGGAACTAGTTTTCCGAAGAGTTAGGGCCGGGCAATGGCCCTGGTTGACTGGACAAAGGAGCAACCAGCGGGCGCAACGGGGGGCGAGGGGGAAAACGTTCCCTGTCGCACTCTCGTGCAAAATGACCTGGTTGTTGACACCTTCTACAGATCAATTGGGTTGAATTTGACGCACGACCACGCGAAAAGGAATTTTGGTTACGGGTCATAGTTTGGGTGAGGAGATTTATCTGCTGTTGCTGCTGACGCAGCATATCTCGCAGCTCACCTAGTTCGGACGAATAACCTCCCCGAACCGGATTAGGACCTCCCCGAACCGGACCTCCTTGAACCTCAAACTGAAACCCACCTAGTAAGGGGACCGACTGAGTTCGACCCCTGGCACCACCTGGCATTCCCTCCCTTTCCCAACGGATTGCTTCCCCCCGAACCTCTAACAACGTTACAGTGGGCTGCCGTCTAATCAATTGTTTCAGTTCTCGACGAAGTGCATTATCAGACACACACTCGACAAATTGATCTCTCACAACAATATCGGCGTTAGAAATAGCGTTTGGCGACTGGCTTTTCACTTTCTCAAAAAGACTCAACAAAGCCAGGGAGAACTCTAACAACGTTTCTCCCTCATGCTGCCGCCGTGAAAAGAATGTTTCTTGCAGTGTGATGTATGACTCTGCACAACCGTATACTTCACGCAACGCAGAAATAATTTTCTCTGGATCGCCTCTATCAGTACTTGACCGATATTTAATTTCGTCTCGGGCTTCCCCTTCAAGATGATCGTACAGGAAAAAGGCCTGCTCGACGGATGTCATGTTACGAATGCGCATGCACGCTCTGGCTTCCTCAACCCACTCGTCAATACAAATACCAGACCTGCCATTAAAATTTGCACAGCGTCTGTCTCTCGGAATGAACACAAATCGTTCAACCATGCCAGCACCCGCATCAGCTGACCGAGGTGTAGAAGGCCGCGCCGTGCTAGTAGAAGCTGCACCAGGATCGGGCTGCTCAGCAGTCGCCCTCTCCTGCTGCAGTCTCTCATTATCTGCCCTTAATTGGGCTACTAAATCCCTCATCTCTTGCAATTCGTTTTCCATGTGTGCTGAAAAGGATACTCACCCAATCAAAACCTCACTGCACTGTCACCAACGTTCTGTAAAATAACAAAAACAAACAAAAACACACTTCCAAGTCTGAATCTGAACAACTGAATCAACCCTGCCGACTACGCCAAATGTGGCAGCTTTGACTAGAGGTATACTAAAAGAGTCACCGACTACGCCACCCGGGGGCCTCTTTCCGGGAAAAATGCCCTTTGGTTAACTAAGGCTCAGAGGTTCGTTGATCAGAGTCAGATATCAGACATGGATGTGTAGAAAAATAGTACAAAGCTTTATTTTCTCCATAAAACCATATTAAATTTTATTCAATACAACACCAATAAACATAATCTAAACACAAAATGATACGGACGCTCACTTCAGAATGGGGCACTGGCTCGCTTTAGCAGAACGGATATAGCGATCATACGTGCCCACTCACTGCACACTCACTGCACACTCACTGCACCCCTCACGGTGACCACAGCATTCAGGCCAAAGAACCCACCACCACAATCAGGAAGAGACGCTTATTTCTCTGCCACTGGCTGCCCCATTTCTGAAGAGAGAGAAAAAAAAAAAGGAAAATAACACGGAACACACACACAATATTTAAAACATTAAACAAAGCAGCTGGCCGTTTAAGGCACAATTTTAAAAGAGTTCACCACAATCAGTTTGGCGCATCAGATTAAGGTGTCGCGTCCGGCCACCCTACAATATTGGGCGGACAGAAATGGGCAAAACAGCAAACACTGGTATAATGAGCACCTGCCCTCAGATTATCCACACAAGAAACATACTCATAAATAAGCGTGGTTACAGTGAATATGTCACACCAAATGAATATATGAATAACACATTCAGCAAACACAAATCAAAGGGAAAGGATATATAGCCCACAAACAGTGAACTCACAAAAAAACACAAACTAAAGAAAACAAAATGTAAAGGAGCTGGTGACAGTTAAGTGGCGGTTCTAGTACTTGGGCGCCACTGGAGGTTTATGGCTCAATTTATTTACTCACACACCGTCAATAATGTACCGTGCCAACGGTCCACAGGCAGTCCACGGCCCAGCTGATGGAGCGCGCGCTGAACATAAACAAAGGACGAGACGCGGGGTTAAGCAGCAGCGCGTCACACACGAGCTGAAACCAGTCAATGAAGCGCGCTCGCCAGTTCAATGAGCGAGACACACTCGGAACAGCCCCGCCTCACGTAATAATCAGTGTGATTATCACGGTGAAGAGTCTGACGGGAGTCAGAAAAAGTAGCAAACACAATGCAAACCGCAGAAGGGAAACATCCACCCGGCGTTTTAGATGAACCCAAAGGAAACCCACTGTAACGTCTTGCGCACGTTGGCCCGCACCTGGTAGTGAGATTCACACGGCACCCAACCAGCTTGGTATTAAGCACTCATTAAAATGGCGACATCACACGGAGTTCCTCCGTCCAACCTTTAACAGATAAAATCATGTAATCCCTGTGAGACAACCCCACAAACGAGCCATGCTAGTATAGTCGCTGACAACAGCTCTTACCCTACAGCATTCACGAGTCCCGCCGGAAACACGGTGTCTCACTCTGATGACGCAGAGAGAGAGAGAACGCATGCACATAGCGACACCCCTATATACACAGAGAACGTAATTAAAGGGCACTCCCCCTTCATATGGAGTAACCCCAACAGACAGTAAACAGTACTGCTACAACATAAACAGAGCGTTTTGGCTCATACCCTAAAAGTGGCAATTTCAAGAAGCTACAGTATATAAAATTATCTGTGTATTTTGAGATAAATTTTTTTTTTTTTTTTTTTGCATAAATCTATTAAGCAACCTCAGATCTGATCAAAACTACCAAATGTTTTTTAAAAACCAAGATTTTAACATATTTTAGCATATTTTGGATTTTTTCAGATACATCAAGGTAAGTGCACAAATGTCTTTCTTTCACACTCAACTGTTAAAATAAAAATGTTTACCTTTTCCCAAAAGGGAAAACCAAAAACAATCAAGAATGCATGATTTTATAGTTACATGGCTTTGCAATCAAAAAATGTCGTTATAATGGAAGTGAATGGGGCAGAAACAGCCACAAACCATAAATGAGGGAGAAAAAAATAAAATCTAATGCTGCACAAAAACTAACCATGCGTCAAAGCCAATGTTTTTACCAATCTTTGACATGCCCAAGACTGTGATAAAAGGTAAAAAAAAAAATATCCAGTCCACAATCACTTTTTATATATAAAATATTTTCTCCCAAATCAGTGACATCATTTATGAACTTGGTACTGGACTGAGGACTGAGGTTATACATATTTAAATATACATATTTATCTGATACATTTTTACAGCAGTTTAATTTAGTGGATGTTTTCATCCACGAACATAGCGAAAGGGAAGTGAATTTGCCCACAGTGTATTGTTAAGTTTTTTGAAAATTTTCAAAGCATTTTCCCAGATATGTGTCAAAATAAGATTTGTCACCAAAAATCTTTCATTTGCTGAAACACAGAGAAAGTTGTGGACAAAATAAGACTTAACTTTACCCCCTAGTGGACGAAAACGTCCCCAACAACGCATAAGGGTAAAATATACATTATATAATATATTGACTACTATATATTACAAAATATACACTACTTTTCAAAGGTTTGCAGTCAGAGAGTACTTTCTTTCTTTCTTTCTTTATTAATACTTATTTTCAACAAGTACACATTTAATGAAAAGTGACAGTAAAAACAATATAACATAACAAATATTTCTATGTTAAATAAATGCCATATATATATATATATATATATATATATATATATATATATATATATATATATATATATATATAATGTTTCAACAAAAATATTAAAGGGTACATAACATACACAGTTTCACCTATTCTCATGTTAATCTTGAGTACCTATAGAGTAGTACTGCATTCTTCATATCTCCAAAAAGTCTTTAGTTTTATCACGTTTATAAAAGAAAAATACAGCTTTCCGATTCCCTCTGGAAAAAGCCGAGCTCCTGGAGGCGTGCCATCACTGAAATGACGAGAACACAAAAACGCACTTGCTACACTCCGTTGCTGCCCCGGAAAAACAAAATGCATCCACTGTTCGTGTAACGCTGGGTTAACTTTCTCTCACATCCAAAAATACACTTATTTGGAGACATTCTTGAACAAATCCTATGCAGCGTTGGCGAGGGTTTACCAATGAAGCCCGTTTATGTGCGTGGTCTCGCTCTCCTCTGGTCAACGTGTGCATGCTTTTCCGAGAGAAATGCTCATATAAGGAGCTCCACAATCGTCTACGTCATTAGATCCATGATAAAAAAAAAAACAGCCGAAACTTGTACCAACCCGGAAGTAAGATTTTCAGCACAGAAATTATCTGTCATTTGTCCAAATATATATATTTTTTTTTTACTTTGGCCATGTTTAGCATGAGAACCCATCTCTTTAACACTGTGAACAACTGTGAATACACGAAACACCATTGTAGCCCCACTTTAAGCAGCACAACTGTTTTCAGTATTGAAAACAGTTCTTCTGCTTATTATTTTTGTATTAGTATAGTAAAAAATAATTATTGAGCACCAAATCAGCGTATTAGAATGAATTATAAAGGCAAGGCAAGGCAAGTTTATTTATATAGCACATTTCGTACACAATGGTAATTCAAAGTGCTTCACATTAAAGAAAGTAAAATAAAAATGAATAAAAATAATAACAAAAAAAAAAAAAAATTATAAAAAATTTACTTATTTAAAATTAATTGAAAAAAGTTAGAAAATTATTTTACATAAAAAAAAAAAAAACAGTGTAAAAATATTGTGCAATTCGGACATTGCACAGTGCTCATTAATAAATGCAGAGCTAAAAAGATGAGTTTTAAGTCTAGATTTAAATGTGACTAGTGTTTTAGCACACCTGATCTCTTCTGGAAGCTGATTCCAACTGCAGGCGGCATAGTAACTAAAGGCGGACTCCCCTTGTTTTGTGTGAACCCTTGGTATTTCTAACTGACTCGATCCTAGTGATCTGAGTGGTCTGTTAGGCTTATATTCAGTGAGCATATATGCAATATATTTCGGTCCTAGGTCATTTAGTGACTTATAAATGAGTAAAAGTACTTAAAATCAATCCTAAATGTAACTGGAAGCCAGTGTAAGGACCTGAGGACTGGTGTGATATGCTCAGTTTTTTTTATTCTAGTCAGATTCCTGGCAGCAGCGTTCAAGATGAGCTCCAGGTGTCTAATGGTCTTTTTGGGAAGGCCGGTGAGGAGCCCATTACAATAGTCCACCCTGCTGGTGATAAAGGCATGAACAAGTTTCTCCAAGTCTTGGCTGGAAACAAAACATCTAATTCTAGCAATGTTTTTTAAATGATAATATGCTGATTTAGTTACTGCTTTGACATGACTACTGAAACTAATGTCTGTCTCCAGAATCACACCAAGATTCCTGACTTGATTTTTAGTTGTTTAACCCCTAGAGTCAAGGTATGCATTCACCTTGAAAACTTCATCTTTGTTTCCAAATGCAATGACTTCAGTTTTTTCCTTCTTTAACTGAAGAAAGTTCTGGCACATCCAACTATAAATTTCATCAATGCATTGGCAGAGGGAGTCAATGGGGCTGTATAGTCATTTGGAGATAAGGCTAGGTAAATCTGTTTATCATCAGCATAGCTGTGATAGGCAATTTGATTTCTCATTATATGACTTATTGGGAGCATATACAGGCTAAACAAGAGTGGTGCAAGAATTGACCCTTGTGGGACTCATGGATGCCATGCATGTCATGGATGTCCACTTAGACTTATGCTCTCCTAGACTCACAAAATAACCTCTCCCTTCTAAGAATGACCTGAACCATTTGAGTACCATCCCAGAAAGCCTGACCCAGTTTTCCAGTCTCTCTAGTAGTATGTTATGATCGACAGTGTCAAATGCAGCACTGAGATCTAGCAATACCAGCACCGATATTTTGCCAGAGTCACAATTTAAGCGAATATCATTTATTATCTTAATGAGTGCTGTCTTTATGCTGTGATGCGGTTGAAAACCAGATTGAAAATTTTCCAGGTATCCATTTGTCATGTGGAGGGTTGGGATGAACTCAATCGCAGACAAGATGCACAGGGTTTAATGAGGACAAAAAGGGGAAAACAAAACCCACGAGGAGGAAAAAAATGACTAGGCCAAAGACAAGATGATTAAACAATACTAGAAACATACAATAAACAAAAGACTCTTAACAAAGGGACTCTGACTACAGGTAAACACTCACGGGAAATACAACGACTCTTCAAGGTGAGACAATGTGTAGCAATGAAACAATGAACCGCACAAGACAGTGAACACAAGGGGATATAAATAGGGAGACTAATAATGACATAACAGGTGGCACAGGTAAATCAATAATGACAAAACTAGGGTAACAAGGGGGCGGGGCAAGGAAACGAGACAACACAAGCACATGGCCCAAGGACAAGGCCATGTGCTTGTACACAAAACACGGGCCTGTCATGATCCTGCCTCAAGACTAGAGGAAAATCAGGACATGAAGGCAGAATCATGACAGAACCCCTCCCTTAAGGAGCAGCTTCCAGACGCTCCTCAAGGGAACATCCAACACCAGACATGACTGACTGAGACAGAGACACAAACCAACAAGACATGACAAATAGCAATAAAGGTAAACATGAATAGACTATGACAGGGTTAGGGTGGCAAATCAAAAAAAACAAACAAGGAAGGGGGGTAGGCGGGACAACAAAGTTCATGGGGGGAAGTCCTGGGTGGGTGGGTGAGGCAGGAGTCTTAGGTGGACAGGACGAAGGTTGACGACGAGGGGTCCGGACAGGTCTGGGTCGTGTAGGGTGGGGAGTGGTCGCGGGACACTTGACAACATCTTCTGGACACTTGACAATATCTTCTGGACACATGACAACATCTTCAGGACACATGACAACATCTTCTGGACACATGACAACATCTTCTGGACACATGACAACATCTGTGTAGACAGAAACTGGCTCGGGAATAGCGCTCACTGCGGCTGGCTCGGGATCAGCGCTCACTGCGGCTGGCTCTGGATCTCTAGGAACAGGGTCTGGGGACAAGACAGGGCTGGCAGGGACCCCTCAAGGATCTTGACTAGGCGTGACAAATAATCTGACAGGATCCTGGCAGCAATGACTACAGGCATCTCCTGACGAGCCGAAACAGACTGCAACACTGCTTCACCTGCAGTGTCGGCCGCGGCTCTCTCCTCAGCGCTCACGACTACTGACTCTGGCACAGTTCCTTCTGTAGCTGGTTCAGGATCAGCGCTCACTGCTGCTGGTTCGGGATCAGCGCTCACTGCTGCTGCGGGTTGGAGAGGCATCGCGGACTCAGGCTCAGACAGAGACGCAGGACCGGAAGACCCCTTCTTCCTCCTCTTTCTCCTTGGCCGCGGTGCAGAGGTCACAGCTGGGTCTGAGACTGGTTGGGGAAGTTCGGTCTCAGGCAGGGCTGATTCTGACGCAGACGATTCCGAGGCAGATTCCCACGAAAACCGCCTCCCATGCTTCTTGTGGAGACTAATGGGCGTGGGAGGTGCCTCAGGACTTGAGGAGGGATGTGCCTGATCCCCCTGTGTTGCAACGGCCAGGAGACGACCCTCAGGGATCACAGGCAGCTTGGTAGAATGTGGGGATCTCAAGGGGGAAACCTGCGGCTCTTCCCGGGAGAAACTCTCCCATAGCCGGGCATAATTCTGCAGGGTCCACTCTCCCTGGGACGATAATGGAGGACAGACCCTCCTCTTGTCAGTGGGAGACGACAACCAGCATTGCTGTCGGAACTCCAGTTGTCGCTGAAGTTCGGATGGCTTCCTGTCTGCTGAGTTCTTAGTTCGGCGGTTCATTCTTTCAGGTGGAGGGTTGGGATGAACTCAATCGCAGACAAGATGCACAATACACAGGGTTTAATGAGGACAAAAAGGGGAAAACAAAACCCACGAGGGGGAAAACAATGACTAGGGCAAAGACAAGATGATTTAACAATACTAGAAACATACAATAAACAAAAGACTCTTAACACAGGGACTCTGACTACAGGTAAACACTCACGGGAAATACAACGACTCTTCAAGGTGAGACAATGTGTAGCAATGAAACAATGAACCGCACAAGACAGTGAACACAAGGGGATATAAATAGGGAGACTAATAATGACATAACAGGTGGCACAGGTAAATCAATAATGACAAAACTAGGGTAACAAGGGGGCGGGGCAAGGAAACGAGACAACACAAGCACATGGTCCAAGAACAAGGCCATGTGCTTGTACACAAAACACGGGCCTGTCATGATCCTGCCTCAAGAATAGAGGAAAATCGGGACATGAAGGCAGAATCATGACACCATTTGAGTTTAAGTATTTGTTCAGCTGGTTAAAAACTACCTTTTCTATAATTTTGCCTATAAAAGGGAGATTAGATATTGTACTAAAATTTCTTAAAATGGTGTTATCAAGATTGCTCTTTTTCAGGAGGGGCTTAACAACTGCAGTTTTTAAGAAGTTTGGAAATGTCCCAGAAAGAAGTGAGGCGTTCACCACTTCTAAAAGATCTGCTTCTAAGCAGTTAAGCACACTTTTGAAAAAAGATGTGGGAAGTGTGTCAAGATAGCAAGTTGATGATTTTAGGTGCTTCACTAAGTCTTCCAGAATTTTGCTATCAATGATAGACATAGTATCTTTTTTGATATTGTGGCCTAATCTGTCTGACCTCTGTATTACTTGAGGATGTGCTAATCGTTTTCCTGATATTGATGATCTTCTCAGAAAAGAAGGATGCAAACTCATTGCATTTGCTGTCTGAGAGCATTTCACTGGCAATCTGACTTGGGGGGTCTCTCAACAGTGGCAAAAAGAGTACGAGTGTTATTTAAGTTACTCTTTATAAGGTTTGAGAAGAAATTCTGTCTAGCTGTGGCTAGTTTCATATTAAAAGCATGAAGGCTGTCTTTATAGATGCTATAGTGAATTTCAAGTTTTGTCTTCCGCCACATCCGCTCAGCTTTTCTACATTGTCTTTTCATAGTCTGAACTGCTGTTGATCTTCTCCAAACTGATTTCTGTCTGTTTGTTTTCTTTCTGACTATTATTGGAGCAATATCATCAATAACATTCTTAACTTTCGAGTTGAAAGAATCAAGGAGAATATCAACAGAGTCTGCAGAAATGCTTGGTGTTAAATATATAGCCTCCATAAATAGTACACTTGTGTTCTCGTTAATGTATCTCCTTCTGACAGAGACCGATCTAGATTCAGTTGTAGCAGAGATCAAAATATCAAAGAAAATACAGAAGTGATCAGATAGTGCTATGTCCTTAATAACAATGGATGAAATGTTTAGACCCCTACTGATGATTAATTCTAGAGTGTGTCCACCTTTGTGTCCATGCACATGCTGAGTCAAGTCAAAAGTGTTTAGAACCGTTATCATTTATTTTGTAGTTTTGTTTTCCGCATTGTCTATGTGAATATTAAAATCCCCTGCAATAGCAAAACAGTCAAACTCTGAGGAAATCATTGATAACATTTCTGTGACCTCTTCAACAAAGGCTGGAGAGTATTTTGGAGGCCTGTAAATAAAATAATAATAAACAGAATTCGTGGAGCACCTTTCAGCACAATTCCTAGATATTCAAAAGACAAGTACTGACCAAATGACACTTGCTTGAATTGAGAGACATATTTAAATAGAGCAGCTACACCTCCACCTCTCCTAACAGTCCTTCAGACACTCATGTAAGTGAAGTTAGGAGGGGCTGCTTCATTGAGGACTGCTGCATTGCAGCTGTCTTCTAGCCTTGTTTCGTTTAGAAACATAAACTTCAGATTGTTTGTGGTTATAAAGTCATTGATTAGAAATTATTTATTTTTTAGTGAGCGAATGTTTAAAGATGCTAACTTGATGGCTGTGCATTGTATCTTTACAAAAGCAGCATGTGGCACTGAAGACTGGAGAAAATTGATGCTGGAAGGTCAGCTTTGCCATCTTATGAATACATTTGATTTTATATATATAAACACATTTTATATTTAATAATATGACATAATATGACAACATATTCTCCACATCTACACTGTTTTGGCTCCTCCAGCCTTCAGTTCTCCAGGCTGTTTTCTGGCCTTATAACACACTTATGTATTCAGTCAAGACAGCCAGTGCCCAGTATGACAGGATAGACGATCTGGCCAGACCATGCCAGTCTGATCATGCTAATGTGGCATCTGTCAAAAGCATGACTTGGAACACACTGCAGACTCACCACTGACTCTAATACGCATCACCATGAGACATCTAGTGAGCCTGAGAATGTCGACCATGGAGCCATAACCAGAACTTCCCAAAGCATCAAAATCATAATAGTTACTCCATGCATAAACAAGAATTTTTGCCAGCTCTCCAGACTATTTAGAATACCTCTCAGCATATGGTGCTCAGATTTGTCATTGTCAACACATCCTATGACAGATGCGAGTTAAAACTCATTACGGATGGGTCATCGAAAGGTTATGAAGTTTCTTATTGATATGCTAGGCAGCCTTCCTCAGCCCAGGAGTTTTTAGAGATTAAATTCAGAAGGTGGAAAAACCTAGCAGGCGGAAAAGGCGTGAAGACATCTTATTTCCTGCTCTTGTCAGAGGTGCAAACATGCATAGAGATAATGCACCTCTCATGCATTAATGGATGGCTTACAGACAAGAGATGAGATGTAAATCAATGCATCAACAGTCGCCAATAAATCAGAGCCATCGCAAAGTGATATCTTACCGCTGACAGAAAGGAGTTTGATGGCCCCGCTGGAATGTCAAGCGGGGCATATTTACTTTACTCTCCCTGTGAAATCAAGCCCCCTGCACTTTTGCCTGTGCCATTGAAGACATTGCAGGCTGAGCGGTGAGTCCAACCGCTCGGATGAGGCAACAGTCTTGTCTAGCCACATCACTGCTCTCAGGTGTTCACAGGCCCCTTGTGGAAATGCTAAGTGCTCGCCATCAATCAGAGGTGACATCTGAGTCATAGATGGAGATTCTGGAAGAGGAGGATCTCCTGATGAAATACAGCTGCAATAGTTACCCTTTTGCTGTGCTGTCCAGCTGATAAATATTTGCCCTCAAAGCAATTATTGATACAGCATTAATGGAGAACTTGCTGTTAAAAATGACAAAAATTTTACCACCTTGAGCTCTGTTTTGATCTTCTCTTGTAACATGAGAGTCCATTTCACACCTCAGTCTTTTGGGTCAGGTTTGAACAAGAGCCAGAGTTGATATTCCAGAAAGCCATTTCCTGAAACGCAGTAATATATACAAACACAATGAATGATTCAATGAACAACCATAGCTTTCTGAGCCAAATGTATCAATGCCAGTATAATCAATGACAGTTGTATTATACCATCTAAAAAAAAGTACACTATAAAAAACTGTAGATGTAGATAGAACATGCATCCAAAATCGCATACTGTCTGACATTTTTTTCTCACTGCTGTTTGTGTGCACTTGGATGGGTTAAATGCTGAGCACCAATTCTGAGTATGGGTCACCATACTTGGCAAATGTCACGACTTTTACTTTCACTTTCACTTTCATTTAAATTTACATTTACATTTACATTTAATCATTTTCTTTCTGATTCTGATCTGATTCTGATTTAGTAGACGCTTCTATCTAAAGCGACTTACAAATGAGAACAATAAAAGCAATCAGACGAACAAGAGAACAACAGTATACAAGTGCCATGACGAGTCTCAGTTAGTCTAGCACTGTACACGTAGCTAGGGTATTTAATTTTTTTTTTTATAATAGAATATAATAAAATAGGTAAGTGCCAGAATTAGTTGGTCAGGTGCTGGCGAAAAAAGATGTGTCTTTAGATGTTTTTTAAAAACAGGTCATTGAGGTCATTCCACCAGCTTGGCACAGTCCAGGAAAAGGTCTGTGAGAGTGATTATTAGCCTCTTTTCGAATGGCACCACAAGGCACCGTAGCTTGCAGAATGCAAGCTTGTGGAGGCCGCATAAGTTAGCTAGAACTAGCTAGTTTAAGTATATTGGTGCAGAACCAGTGGTTGTCTTGTAGACAAGCATCAGTACCTTGAATTTGATGTGAGCCACTACTGGTAGCCAGCATAACCTGATGGGGAGAGGAGTAGCATGAGCTTTTTTGGCTCATTGAAGACCATTCTTGCTGTTGCATTCTGGATCAGTTGCAGAGGCTTGATAATACATTTGGGAAGGCCTGCCAAGAGAGCATTACAATAGTCCAGTCTGGAAAGAACAAGAGCTTGGACAAGAAGTTGTATGATATTCTCTGACCTGAAGGGTCTAATCTTCTTAATGTTGTATAAGGCAAATCTGCAGGACCGGGCAGTTGTAGCAATATGGTCTGTGAAAATTAACTGATCATCAATCACAACTCCTAGGTTTCTGGCTGTCCTGGAAGGATTTATGGTTGACGAGCTTTATAGAGCAGTTGTGATGAAACAATAGGTTTCATCCAGCTAGAAATGTCTCTCACACAGGTTGCAATGTGAGCAGCTACCGTCGGCTCATGTGGTTGGAATGAGAAGTAGAGTTGAGTGTCATCAGCACCGCAGTGATAAGAAAAGCCATACTTCTGAATGACAGATCCTAATGATGATATGTAGAAGGAGAAGAGAAGAGGTCCGAGTACTGAGCCTTGAGGAACCCCAGTAGCAAGAAGTTGTGACTTAGAAACCTCACCCCTCCAAGACACCCTGAAGGACCTACCTGAGAGGTAGGACTTGAACCACAAGAGTGCGGTTCCTGAGATGCTCATCTTTCTGAGGGTGGACAGGAGATTCTGGTGGTTAACTGTTTCAAAAGCAGCTGACAGATCCAGAAAGATGAGTTCTGAGGATTAGGAAGCTGCTCTTGCCAGTCTCAGGGCTTCAGCATCCGAGGGCAGGGCAGTCTCAGTTTAGTGGCCACTTTTGCAGCCAGATTGGTTGCTGTCTAGTAGGTTGTTCTGTCCAAGAAACATATAAAGCATGTTGAAAACAACTCGTTCAAGTGTCTTTACAATGAATGGAAGAAAGGATAATGATATGTAGTTTTCTAAAAGTCTGAGTAGGTTCTTCTTTTTGAATAAGTACTTAGAGACCATTAAAAACTATTTTCTACATAATATGAATGTGTGTAGTATCATTGTAATCTGTATGTACTACTTTCATCATGTTGTCATCGCCATGTGACCTACCAACTTTAGTTGGGTCTCTTTACTGTCATTCACAAATCCTCTCCTGTGGCCTCATGAAATAGTAAATTGTTAACTGAATATGCATGTAACGATAAAACCTTCATATTCATCCGGAAGAAGGAGGCGGGAACCGGCGGACAATCAAAAACATTTTAATAACAAAATAAACACAAAACAGCGCACCAGCCCCTCACGGACGACTGGTGCGCATAAAATAAAAACCAAAACACAACTAAAAGCCCAGGCCTGGTCCTCTCTCGTCCTTCACTGTCGTCGCTCCAGTTTTATATCCTTCCATCTCCTCCATGGGCCTCGAGACCGGTGGGACGAACAGGTGTAGTTCATCTCCAATCACTCCCCCGGCCTCGCTCCCATGTCCCTCGGCCCCGCCCCACTCGTCACATACCCCCATCGCCCCTCGCAGGCCGGGGGGTACTCCCGAGACTGCGCTCTACTCCCCCCCCCCCCCCCCTCCCTCCGGGGGGGGCCGCTCCCGGGGACCTGCGGGAACCTGGGGGTAGGACAGGCGAGGCGAGAGAAAAGGAGATGGAAGGAGGAGCGACAGAGACGAGAGAGGGGAGAGAGGAAAAAAAAAAAAAAAAAAAATTCCGGTTCCCAGACGCACCGCTGCTCGGCCCTCCACCAGCTGGGTGATCTCCTCCGCGGTGCCTGGCGGTGGCACTGGACGGCCCTCGGCGGACGGCACGACACTCCTCCGCCGCCCGGTGGACGGCGACGGCTCCTCCGGTTTTGGGCAGCCGGCAGGAGTCCCCCGTTCCCTGCTCCTCCCCGTTCCGGCGGAGGCAGCAGGCTCCGGCCACCTGGCGAACGGCGCCGACTCCTCCGCTCCCTCACGGACGGCAGCCGTCTCTCCACATCGTGGGCGGCCGGTAGCGAGCTCGCCCGTCCCCGGCAACTCGCTCCAGTCCACCGCCTCGAGCGTCCATGGCGGCACACTCCTCGCCAGCTCGATGGCACCGCGGATTCACCACAGCGGCGAGGGATCTTCAGCAGCGCGTCCCTCCTTCTCCCGGGCTTCGGCACCACTGTAACGATATCAACCTTCATATTCATCCGGAAGAAGGAGGCGGGAACCGGCGGACAATCAAAAACATTTTAATAACAAAATAAACACAAAACAGCGCACCAGCCCCTCACGGACGACTGGTGCGCATAAAATAAAAACCAAAACACAACTAAAAGCCCAGGCCTGGTCCTCTCTCGTCCTTCACTGTCGTCGCTCCAGTTTTATATCCTTCCATCTCCTCCATGGGCCTCGAGACCGGTGGGACGAACAGGTGTAGTTCATCTCCAATCACTCCCCCGGCCTCGCTCCCATGTCCCTCGGCCCCGCCCCACTCGTCACAGGCATCAGCCAATTCTCCTCTTTACAGCTATAGTTCCTATGAAGGGATACTTGGCTGGGATTATTTACTTTCAATAACATTTTAACAATATATGTATATTATTTATTTTACTTTATTAAAATCTTTTAAAGTTTTTGAAAGAAATCTTATGGGAAAAACAGTAAAAACTTTAATGTTGTTAAATATTATTAAAATTTAAAAATAACAAAAAAAAAAAAAACTTTTTACTTCAATATTCAGTGTCCTTTAAAAATTGTTCTAATATACTCATTTGGTGCTTTTTTTAAATGAATTAATACTTTTATTCAGCAAGGAGGCATTAAACTGATAAAATAAGTAAACTGATTGATTTATATTTCAAATAAATGCTGCTCTTTTGAATTGTCTATTTATCAAAGATAAATCCTGAAAAAAGAATCATGGTTTTCACAAAAATATCAAGCAATGAAAGTGATTTCAACATTGATAGTAATAACAATCTTTATTAATAAATGTGCACTAATAATTATTGATAATAATGAGCACAAAATCTATGTGTTGATTTATGAACGATCATGTGACACTTAATGCTGAAAATTCTGGTTTCCCATTACAGAAATAAATTTCATTTTTAAAATAGATTGGGATTTAAATTGTTATTTTATATGTTTTTTTTTTTTTTTGATATATATATATATAATAAATCCAGTGTTGGTGAGCATAAGAGACTCTTGAAAACTTTAAAACAAATCTCAATTATTTCAAACTTTTGTGTTGATATTAGTCACATGTATTTGCTGAGAAATAATAAAATTAGACAGTTTTAAAATAGTATGGCATATGAGTAAACAATGCAATGGATGTAAGAAAAACCTGCACTAGAATTTAATATACAGTTTATTTCCATATCATTGAACATAACCATATTTCATTGTACATAAGCATATCACGTTGCTAGCTACAGTAATCAATTGTATAATTGAATTTGTCAATACGTCTCAGGCTGTATACATAGAATGTATTATTATTTATACTTTATTCCTGAATTCCTGATTTTTTACAAAATGTCAATTTCAAAGCCACTCAAGTGCAGCAAAGCATAGGCCTACATCTACAGGAAATTGGAGAACATATAAGTAGCTTGGTTACATTTTCTGCAATATATTTTCCAAGTGAAAAGATATAAGCCAGTGAAGATATACAGTAATGTGTGTTGACTAATCACTACAAGTTGTAATAGTAACAAGAAGGTTTATTTGCTTAACATTAGATAATATCACAAAGTAAAAAGCAATATACTTATAGAATTTATTAAACTTGGTTTATATTGATTTCTACAAATGTAATCAGTAATTAACCATGCATAACTAAATACATATTTATAAATTAACATAAAACTGCATTAATAAATTCTGCAAAAATGTTTTAAAGCATTGACTGATGTCAATAAATTAAACTTCATTCTCAAGTGTTTCGGTCTATTGCCAGGTGACAACATTCCAGGCTTCACACAGGAAGTGGCCTGGAAAATAACCTGCGTAGTCTATGACAACATTTAGTCAGGGATCAAGAGATGGGATTTGGTAGAATGCTGCCAGTATTAAAGTGTGTAGCAGAGATTTCAAATGACTTTCTCCAACTTATTTGAAATACTGAAAACCTCACATGCCATTGAGCAGATACTGCAACCAATACCCATTTTTCATCCTTTCAAAATATGTCGGCATCGTATTAAATAGGATAGAAATAAATATGGACATTTAGAAGGTAGCAAGGGAAAGAGGCTTCCTTCAGGCATCCATCTACTCTGTCAAGTTCAAACTGTGAATATCGATACAAAGCTTATGCAGTTTTGGAGCTAGAAGTGGTGACAGCAATCCATAATTGGACATAGTAGCTATATGCCACTACACACCCCACACGCTTCTGAATCTTTATCATAATTAATAATTTCTTCAAAAAATCTTACTGACCCCAAACATTTGAATGTTAGTGTACGTCTAGTACGTCTAGTTTTTTTTAATTTTTAGATATATTTATACACTCACCTAAAGGATTATTAGAAACACCATACTAATACTGTGTTTGACCCCCTTTCGCCTTCAGAACTGCCTTAATTCTACGTGGCATTGATTCAACAAGGTGCTGAAAGCATTCTTTAGAAATGTTGGCCCATATTGATAGGATAGCATCTGCAGTTGATGGAGATTTGTGGGATGCACATCCAGGGCACGAAGCTCCCCTTTCACCACATCCCAAAGATGCTCTATTGGGTTGAGATCTGGTCACTTTGGGGACCATTTTAGTACAGTGAACTCATTGTCATGTTCAAGAAACCAATTTGAAATGATTCAAGCTTTGTGACATGGTGCATTATTCTGCTGGAAATAGCCATCAGAGGATGGGTACATGGTGTTCATAAAGGGATGGACATGGTCAGAAACAATGCTCAGGTAGGCCGTTGTATTTAAACGATGCCCAATTGGCACTAAGGGGCCTAAAGTGTGCCAAGAAAACATCCCCCACACCATTACACCACCACCACCAGCCTGCACAGTGGTAACAAGGCATGATGGATCCATGTTCTCATTCTGTTTACGCCAAATTCTGACTCTACCATCTGAATGTCTCAACAGAAATCGAGACTCATCAGACCAGGCAACATTTTTCCAGTCTTCAACTGTCCAATTTATGTGAGCTCGTGGAAACTGTACCCTCTTTTTCCTATTTGTAGTGGAGATAAGTGGTGCATAGAAGCAACTGCCATGTGATTGGTTGATTAGATAATTGCATTAATTTGAAATTGAACAGGTGTTCCTAATAATACGTTAGGTTAGTGTGCACTGTATATATATATATATATATATATATATATTTAAAGATTTGAGGACAAGATTAGATGTTTCCCCTGATTCATGAGTATTCATCCTGACTCATCTGTTCAGTCATTTAGGAATGCTCATGCTGGCATAAGAGGATAAGCCTGAGCCATTTTGGATAGGCTCGTACATTGTCTGTGTTCCCACAGCTTACATGCCTCAGAGGAAAAAAGAGAGAGAGGGGAAAAAAAACCTCTCTGAGCTTCTTCACTTATTTCACTAAGTGTATTCATCCTCACTTAGCGAAAGCCTCTGTTTTGACTGTGGTGCCTCTTTTCCTCCAAACAAGCCTAATACATCTGCTTTGCAAGTTGTGACCAAAAACATGCTGACTTTTGCCATCAAGCTAAACAAATTGACAAAGCTTTGTAAACACACTTTGCATGCATTCATTTCAAAGTATGCAGTTCTACGTTTCGACATCTCAATAATACTTCGGACCATAGGCTACGTAAGCATTATGCAGGTTTGCTTCGTACCCAAAGCAATTTTACACTTCATGGTTCAATTTCAAAGCCACTCAAGTGCAGCAAAAGCATAGGCCTACATCTACAGGAAATTGGAGAACATATAAGTAGCTTGGTTACATTTTCTGCAACATATTTTCCAAGTGAAAAGATATAAACCAGTGAAGATATACAGTAATGTGTGTTGACTAATCACTACAAGTTATAATAGTAACAAGAAGGTTAATTTGCTTAACATTAGATAATATCGCAAAGTAAAAGGCAATATACTTATAGCATTTATTATACTTGGTTTATATTGATTTCTACAAACGTGTTGACATTTTTAACATTTCAAATTATAAATTCATAATTGACATTATAAATCAGTAATTAACCATGCATAATTGAATACATATTTATAAATTAACATAAAACGGCATTAATAAATTCTGCAAAAATGTTTTAAAGCATTAATTGATGTCAATAAATTAAACCTCATTTTCAAGTGTTGCTGCGGTCTATTGTCAGGTGACAACATTCCAGGCTTAACACAGGAAGTGGCCTGGAAAATAACCTGCGTAGTCTATGACAACACAACATTTAGTCAGGGATCCAGAGATGGGATTTGGTAGAATCCTGCCAGTATTAAAGTGTGTAGCAGAGATTTCAAATGACTTTCTCCAACTCATTTGAAATGCTGAAAACCTCACATGCCATTGAGTAGATACTGCAGCCAATACCCATTTTTCTTCCTTTCAAAATATGTCGGCATCGTATTAAATATGATAGAAATAAATATGGACATTTAGAAGGTAGCAAGGGAAAGAGGCTTCCTTCAGCCATCCATCTACTCTGTCAAGTTCAAACTGTGAATATTGCTACAGAGCTTATGCAGTTTTGGAGCTGGAAGTGGTGACAGCAATCCATGATTGGACTGAGTAGCTATATGCCACTCCACAACACACACACTTCTGAATCTGCAGCTCACAAAGTGGTTTGTGACATGACCAATTTGCGAAGTTAGTCAACCGGAATTATTTTAGTCATAATCTCTTGTAAGGGTCATATAAGCCTTCACCAGGGAACAAGTCTAAGACGAGAGCGAAAAAATAAATAATATAGCCCACTATATATATATGAAATATGTAAATCCCAGACAGCAAAATAATTACATGCCTTATAAATCACACCCGTTAACCACATCAACTCTGGGGACCCACCGGTGGGTCCAATATTGCATATGCCTAATTCTCAAAAAATCTAAATAACAGCTGAAGTGGTTAATTGTCTTGTTAGCAATGGAAGTAAAACCCTGTGAAGCAAAAAAAAAAAAAAACAGTTAATCAAGAGCAGCTAGTGATTATCTCTTGTCGTTAGCATGATTAACAAATAACTAGCATGTTGTTTACATGTTTCTAGCATGTTGTTAGCATGGTTATTAAGTTACTAGCATGTTGCTAGCATTATTAGCAAGTAACTAGCATGTTGTTAGTATAATTAGCAAGTGACTAGCATGTTGCTAGCATGACTAGCAAGTGTCTAGCATTTTGCTAGTTACTAGCATGACACTATCATGTTTCTAGCCTGATTAGTAGGTTACTATCATGTTGTTAGCATGTTTCTATGCTAATCTATCTTAAATCAACAAAAAACAGTTGATTCAGTAAAAAAAAGAAAAGAAAAAAAAAAGAAAACAGCTAAGACCTGCTAAAAAAAAAGTGGCCAAAACAAATATAAAACTAGCTTGGGAGACCAAGCAGTCAATTATCTTAGGCTGGTTTTAGCTGTTTTTCAGTAGGGAGTTGCTAAGCTTTGCAATTAGACAGCTTAAATACATCATAAGTCTTATTGTATAAAAGTTTTCACCCCCTCAATGAAAGTCTATGGGATTTTAGGTGGTTTTGATAGTTTGGTTTTCGAAATCCATAAGCACGATCAGTTAGAAAAGATATAGCAATCCATACATACATTTTAAAATTTGGTCGAAGAAGGCTTTCTCAAAACAACTTAAGACTTTATTTATTCATTTATTTTTTAAAAGAAGGCTACTTCTTAATTAATTATTATTATTTTTAATTTAGATTAATTTATTTTTGTGATTAAAGCTGAATTTCAGCATAATTACTCTTCATAATTAGTCTTCAGTATCACGTTTCTTCAGAAATGCTTAATTATTATCAGTTGTTATTTGTGATCAATTATTACTAATGGTCCTTACTATTATTATTAATACTGGAAACTTAATTATATATAATTACGTTTTCAGTATTAATAATAATAGTAAGGACCATTAGTAATAATTTATCATACTAAATATATATATATATATATATATATATATATATATATATATATATATATATATATATACAGTACAGACCAAAAGTTTGGACACACCTTCTCATTCAAAGAGTTTTCTTTATTTTCATGACTATGAAAATTGTAGATTCACACTGAAGGCATCAAAACTATGAATTAACACATGTGGAATTATATATGGAATTATATACATAACAAAAAAGTGTGAAACAACTGAAAATATGTCATATTCTAGGTTCTTCAAAGTAGCCACCTTTTGCTTTGATTACTGCTTTGCACACTCTTGGCATTCTCTTGATGAGCTTCAAGAGGCAGTGACCTGAAATGGTCTTCCAACAGTCTTGAAGGAGTTCCCCGAGAGATGCTTAGCACTTGTTGACCCTTTTGCCTTCTGTCTGCGGTCCAGCTCACCCCTAAACCATCTCGATTGGGTTCAGGTCCGGTGAGTGTGGAGGCCAGGTCATCTGGCGCAGCACCCCATCACTCTCCTTCTTGGTCAAATAGCCCTTGATGCCTTCAGTGTGACTCTACAATTTTCATAGTCATGAAAATAAAGAAAACTCTTTGAATGAAAAGGTGTGTCCAAACCTTTGGTCTGTACTGTATATATATGTTTTTGCTTAATATTTTTGTGGAAACTGTGATAGGCCCTACTTTTTTATTATTATTTTTTTCACGATTATTTGATAAAAACAAAGAATTCAGCATTTATTTGAAATATAAATAATTTGTGATAAGTATAAATATCTTTACTGTTGTAACATGGAGTAAGAGATGTTCGGATCCATATGCAGTAGTTTATTAAAGAGAATGGTCAGACAGGCAGTAATCAGCGCACAGTATGTCAGGGATATCCAGAATCAGTAACAGTAACAAGCAGAGGTCGGGGCAGGCAGCAGAGAATCCCAGTCGGTATAAACAATCCAAGATCAGACATGGCAGGAACAAACACAGGGAAAACGCTTGAAAAATGCCAGACAGACCTAAACAAGAGTTTGCAATCATTGAGAGTCTAAACACAGTATATATAGGGGAGTGGTAATGGGGAACACCTGGTGGTGATTAGCCCTAAGCACGGGATTCTAGGAAATGGAGTTGGAAATGGGAATGGACACAAAATGCCAGAGTCCTGGGTAGAGTGCCCTCCACTGGAGTTCTGGGCTCTCCAGCTGATGATCATGACATAGGCCCTACTTTTTTATTATTATTTTTTTCACGATTATTTGATAAAAACAAAGAATTCAGCATTTATTTGAAATATAAATAATTTGTGATAAGTATAAATATCTTTACTGTTGTAACATGGAGTCAGAGACGTTCGGATCCATATGCAGTAGTTTATTAAAGAGAATGGTCAGACAGGCAGTAATCAGCGCACAGTATGTCAGGGATATCCAGAATCAGTAACAGTAACAAGCAGAGGTCGGGGCAGGCAGCAGAGAATCCCAGTCGGTATAAACAATCCAAGATCAGACATGGAAGGAACAAACACAGGGAAAACGCTTGAAAAATGCCAGACAGACCTAAACAAGAGTTTGCAATCATTGAGAGTCTAAACACAGTATATATAGGGGAGTGGTAATGGGGAACACCTGGTGGTGATTAGCCCTAAGCACGGGATTCTAGGTAATGGAGTTGGAAATGGGAATGGACACAAAATGCCAGAGTCCTGGGTAGAGTGCCCTCCACTGGAGTTCTGGGCTCTCCAGCTGATGATCATGACATAGCGCCCCAACCCCCCCCCCCCACCCCGCCTAAGGAGTGGCTTCCAGACACTCCTAACTGAAAATAGACCAGAGTTCAGGTGGTAGGTGGAACGGAGGCGGAACAGGGGGAGGGATGGAGTGCCAGCTCCACGTGGAAGTGGATTGACTGTGGACCGAGGCAGTGCCGGAAGAGCAGGAAGCCAGGGTGGAGCAGGCGGCAGAGCAGAGGAGCAAAGGACCACCACAGCTGAGCAGATGAGACAGAAGCCCACCAGGGCAGAGCAGAGGACCACCACAGCCAAGCAGACAGCAGACGACACAGAAGCCCACCAGGGCAGAGCAGAGGACCACCACAGCCGTGCAGACGAGACAGAAGCTCACCAGGGCGGAGCAGAGGGCAACAACAGTCGAGCAAATGGGACAAGAGAGCAAGTCTGGTCAGGTAGGACTGAAAAAGAGAACATAAACAGGTTAATGGTGGCCTCCATGGCTGTGATGAGGTGGTTATAGAGTCCCATAATGGCCTCCATAGCCATGACAGGACCAGCAGAGAGTTCATCGACGGCCTCCATGGCTGTGACAGGGCAGGCCGTGAGTTCAAAGATGGTCTCCATGGCTGTGACAGGGCAGGAAATGAGTTCATAGACGGCCTCCTTAGCCATGACAAGGCAGGACGAGAGTTCATAGACGGCCTCCATGGCCGTGACAGGACAGGTGGTGAGTTCATGGATGGCCTCTGTGGCCATGACAGGACAGGCGGTGAGTTGGTGGACGGCCTCCGTGGCCATGACAGGACAGACCGTGAGTTCATCGATGGCCTCCGTAGCTGTGACATGACAAGCAGTGAGTTCCTGAGCAGCCTCCGTGGCCATAACAGGACAGGCAATGAGTTCATAGATGGCCTCCATAGCCGTGACAGGACAGGACGAGAGTTCATGGATGGATACTACTGACATCTCCAAAGGTTCTGCAGCAGTTGGCACCACCTCTGGAGGTTCCACAGCAGTAACAGTCTCCTTGACAGCAACACAACAGGCTAAGAGAACAATTTCTGGGTGCAACAGACAGGATGAGACGAGGCTCTGGATGTTCAGCTGAGACGTGACATGACTCTGGAAGTTCAATAGTGACTTTACTTGATTTGTGAAGATCAACAGGGACTTGATTCTGGAAGAACAATGGGGACTTGACTTGACTCTGGAATTTCAACGGGGACTTGACTCTGGAAGTTCAGCGGGGACTTGACTTAACAAGACAGATATTTTGAAGTGCTATAGTTCTGTGTTTATGCACGGGCATAGCCATCATTTCAGAAGTGAGGAAGATAGAATTGTCAAATGTAATAATACCTTCTTCTTCTTTTTTTGACAGGTTTTATTTTTTTCTCATCTCTTACTTTTAATTGGTTAAGAAATCAAACACATTGTTGGACAATAACCAGTAATTTGTATTATTAATTAATTCAATTCAAATTCAAGTTTATTTGCATAGTGCTTTTTACGATACAAAACATTGCAAAGCAACTTTACAGAAAATCAAGTTTCTACAATATTTAGTAGCAGCTTATCAATGGTGTAAATTTTTCAGAAAAATCTATACAAGACGTAGTCAACCAGACAATGAACACTATTAACAGCAATTATTATATGATGTAATCAGACTTGTAGCAATATTTGGTAGTTCTGTATGTTGTATGTTTTTCTCTAACCTATTTCAATTTGATGGGGACAACAGCTTCTAATATATTAGAGAAAATAGTGCCCATGTTGCCAGTCATTTCGTCTAGTTCACGTGTATTTTTGGGTACACATAGCAGTTAGGCAGGTTATTTGCGAATCTGTCTTTGGTGGCTGGAACAATAGTTCTGCCCAGACGGTAACCCTGAGCCATATCCAAACCCAGTTTAAAAAAAATGGTTTACTGTACAAATTGTTAATAAAAACAGAATGCAATGATGTGGAAGTTTCAAATGTCAATATTTTATTCAGAATACAACATATGACATATTAAATGTTTAAACTAAGAAAATGTATCATTTTAAAGGAAAAATAAGTTGATTGGCATTAACACATCTCAAAAATGTTGGAACAAGGCCATGTTTACCACTGTGTGGCATCCCCTCTTCTTTTTATAACAGTCTGCAAACGTCTGGGGACTGAGGAGGCAAGTTGCTCAAGATTAGGAATAGGAATATTGTCCCATTCTTGTCTAATACAGGCTTCTAGTTGCTGAACTGTCTTAGGTCTTCTATGTCGCATCTTCCTCTTTATGATGCGCCAAATGTTTTCTATGGGTGAAAGATCTGGCCTGCAGGCTGGCCAATTCAGAACCCGGATCCTTCTTCTACGCAGCCATGATGTTGTCCATTTTAAATGAGCCTTGGCCCAGAGAAAACACCTGCGCTTCTGGATCATGTTTAGATATGGCTTCTTTTTTGACCTATAGAGTTTTAGCCGGCAAAGGCGAATGGCACGGTGGACTGTGTTCACCGACAATGTTTTTGGAAGTATTCCTGAGCCCATGTTGTGATTTCCATTACAGAGGCATTCCTGTATGTGATGCAGTGCCGTCTAAGGGCCCGAAGATCACGGGCATCCAGTATGGTTTTCCGACCTTGACCCTTACACACAGAGATTGTTCCAGATTCTCTGATTCTTTGGATGATTCTTATGCACTGTAGATGATGAAAACTTCAAACTCTTTGCAATTTTTCTCTGAGAAACTCCTTTTCCTTTCTGGCATTGCTCCACTATTTTTTGCCACAGCATTGGGGGATTTGGCGATCCTTTGCCCATCTTGACTTCTGAGAGACACTGCCACTCTGAGAGGCTCTTTTTATACCCAACCATGTTGCCAATTGACCTAATAAGTTGCGAATTGGTCCTCCAGCTATTCCTTATATGTACATTTTCATTTTTGGGTGAACTATCCCTTTAAACAGGAAGGTATTAGGATCTGTGATGCTCCAGTCAGTTCAATGTTGGTTCAGTTCAATTCAATAACTGTGTAAAGAAAAATTAATTCACGAGTTTGCTCTGCAGAAAATAAAGCAGGATAAATGGTATGCATATTTGGCATGCTGTCCGGGGAGAGGGCTCTGAGCTCTGTATTTTGCACAGACCCAGAGCACTCCCCGCCCTGGGCTGGTGGTGAGGAGTCGGGGTGGAGGAGGGATGGTGAAAGACTTAGAGAAAGAAGGTAAGGTTGCATAGGCTATTTATAAAGTTTCTCTCTTGAGCTCATAGGATAGATGATGTGATTGCTGATAATGAATTGGCTGAGTTAATTATCTGTACGAGCTACTCGCGAAATTTGTTAATAAAACATTATTTCACGAGTTTGTGCTGCACATAATAAAGTGGTATAAATGGTATGTAATTTGGCGTGCTGTGTGGGAGAGGGCTCAGAGCTCAGTAATTTCTCTCAAACCTGGAGTATTCCCCCCTGTCTAGGGAGATATTTTGCCCGGACTCAGAGCCCTACCCAAAAGATGCGATTAGAATGGGACAGCAGCCAGAGTGGGGTATTGATAACCCCCCAAATCTTGCAGAGCTTAAGGCTAGTTGGCTGCTGGACATTGCTTGGAGTAGAGTCACTGCAGTGGTATCTGAAAAAGAGAACATGGAAATAAAGATATATGTATAGATATAGATATATGATTGGGCACTGCTGCGGCAGTTGGAAATAAAGATACAGAGAATGTGGCTTCTACGACAGCAGTCACTCCTGTGGCATTTGAAAAGAAAACTTTGCTAGTTAGTTAGTGTGTTTACTAGTGATGCAAAGTCCGATTCATTTCTGCAAACTGGTTCTTTTCGGACAGCTTGGCTGATTGAACCGGTTCAAAAAGCCTATTCATCAGTTCCTGGCATCATCAAGCAATGATGACACTATGCATTTCTTTTCTAGAAACGAACAAGTAAATAATAATGAATGCTATAACACTTCTGTCACACCACGTGCAGAAAGACTTTCTGTCTTTTTCTGTGTGGCTTAGGCTAGTTATAGAGGTTTTATAGAGCTCTCTTTATAGAGCTCTCTTGAGTTGATAGGATAGATGATGTGATTGCTGAAAATAAATTGGCCGGGTTAATTATCTGTACGAGCTCCTTCCGAACTTTGTTAATAAAACATAATTTATGAAACAATGTCAGTTTGGCAATAAGCAGCTCTTTAGAAGACAGTGGAGTCAGTTCAATGTTGATTCATTTAATTTCAGTAACATTGTTGATTTTGCCAAATGAATGAATTATGAACAAATTAAATTCAGCTGTAAAGCAGAAAACAATAGTGTAATTATTCAACTTGACTGAGATAAAAAAATTGTTCTTATCCTATGGTGTCAATGCCATCAAATCGATGATATTACTGAATATTAATTATTAAGCATACCAAAGTTGACAGCGGCAAGGAACCCATACTCCATCAGGTGAAAGAATTGTACAGAGAATAAATAAATAAAACCTTTGAAGATATCAGGCTTGCCTAAATTAACGAACATGGTATGGGATTGGGATATGTCACAATGGCATTAGATGGGAAGGAAAAGTTGTATTATATTCTGCAGGTTGAAACATGAAGGTGGAGCTGCCATTTAGCAAGCAACTAGATTAGCAGTGGGCTTTACAGTGCCAGTGGCACTATAAACATTCTTCTTTACAGAACTATGCTTGGGTCCCAGCTGGTCCCGGCATGACACATTCATAAAAAAGCCATATAGGAATCCATGCCAATGACTTGTCTATTCTTTGGTGTCTTCAGGTTTGAATTAAGCATTGAGGTTACATGCTTAATGCTGACGAGTGTGTTATATAATACTGTACAGCATGATCTGTATATCTATTTGTTTGTTATCTTCCAAACTGATTTTTGAATGTCAGAGAGACATTTTGGTAATTATTAAACCATCTTAATAATTATACTCCAAAAAGAAATAAAAAAGCCCATCCTGCCTGAGTGATAAAGCACTAGTTATGATATATAAACATTTTGTTAAAAAAAGAAAGCATTTGTTTGGATATGTTGCTGTTATTTGGTAGAAAGTAATGAGCTCAACTAACTATTGCATAACACTCGTATGAATAGAGTCTTCATGTTTTGAGTTCATAATGCATGCACACATTCATAACACCATCACAATCCATAGCCAGAGGTTCCTGCAACTCTCTCATCTCCTATTTTAAACTTGCACTGTTAGGCTGATAATCAAATTACTTTTTTAAACCAGAGGATGATGCCTCCTTGACACTCCGTTTCTGCTCAGTGTCAGAACATCTTTGGGCATCCGTCTTAATGAATCTGTAGAGCTGATATTCTCTGCTTGTGCCAGGGAGAAATGTCAAGGTTAAATATTTCCTTATGAAATAAGCATTTATTATAGGGGAGCATGACATTGGGGCTTAGTTTTTGGGTCAGCTTCTCTATATGTAAGCATATGAACAGTATCACCGCTCCCTTCACGACTCACAGCCCATGAAAAATGTCAGCGACTCCCCTCAGACTAGACTCATTGGCATTAATGACACTTTCAATGCTCTTTAAATCCTACTGTGCTGCTAAAACGTCAGGAAAGAATGCCACATATATTCCAATACACCTCATAAACAGCACCATACTGCTTTTTATTATTGTTCAGCCTCCAGAGACAATGACAGGTGCTTTTGGGGGAATTTTCTGAACCTGTGTTTTTAACATGACTCTCAAGCAATCTTTGAGCAGCAAAAACAGTTTGATGCTGTTATACAAAGAGACTGATTATGTGAAGTTGTGTAGATGACTAAAAACCTCTCTGCTTATTCCTCCAACACCTTCATTAAAATTCCACACCTGCTCTGTGATGCTCACGGCAAAAACTGAGGGAGAGCAGCGGACCCCTAGAGGAGTTATTTTTATTCTGGACTATGAGTGCCTTAGCCAAGATGTCATCTAATCGAGAAGAAACAGAGACAACAACTGGCGGAGAATCCGAACACTTCTGTGGACCAAGCATTCCAGTTGTGTTCAGCACAACCCATCCCCCAACTCCCTTCTCATTAATGCCAAGCATGTTTAAGACTCCATTCTATTAGGAAATGTTTACATTAAAATTCTGTCCTTCCTATATTAGAGTTCCCCAAGTCTTTAATCTACCCTAATGTGATATCTCGATATGCTACGTCAGCAATCCCATCTTCACAGTCACTTATTTTGATCCGGGTCATATTATGGCGCAGTTTCTGTCTTGTCTCTTTTAACGCTGCTCTTTCGTCTTTTTCATTATTCTTCTTAATCTCCTTCTGCTTTTGAAAGTGTGCCGGACTCTTGACGATATGAGCCCCTCACTGTCTTTGTGGACACAGCTTCTGAGGATTCTTTCAGTGACAGTTATTTAACTTCAGGGATTGACATTTACCTTTGATTGTAGTCATACTTCTCTGTGTGTTTTGCTTAAAGCATTAGTTCACTTTCAAAATAAAAAAAATTCCTGATAATTTACTCACCCCGATGTCATCCAATATGTTCATGTCCTACTTTCCTCAGAAAGAAAAAAATAAGGGTTTTTGAGGAAAACATTACAGGATTTTTCTTCATACATGCAGTTTAAATGCAGCTTAAAGGGCTCCACACCATCACATTCGAGGAATAAGGGTCTTGTGTAGCGAAACGATTTATCTTTTTCATTAAGAAAATTGCATGGCTTTATGGGACAGCTGGAACATACACAAGCGCAACTTCATACAATACTTCAGCTATGATGAACATTGACATTGGCAGAGATTTTGTGTTAAGAAACTGATCCTGAGATATCCCACTTTAATAATCAAACTGGCTTCTCTTTGTTTCAGACAGTTCTGAATGCCTTCACCTGCCAGTATTTGATTGTTTATGTAAATAGCTGAATGCGTTTTAATTTGCCTTGCTGACTTCATTAAAACCTGACCTGAATGAATTTCTGTCTCTTCCACAGTGGAGAGACTGGCATTGTCCTACTATTTTTGAGCCTCTGGCAATGCCCCTGGTACTGCCATTGTGAGTGTTTAAACAGTTCAAGTGCTGACAAATATTGGCGATGAAGTGTTTATGCATTGAGTTTGTGGTCTAATCAAACACACACAAATGTTTGTTTTTCTATCATTGTTAGAATTTTCCATTGGTTCTAAAAACCTAACCCTCACCAATATTTTTATGACATTATTTATTTGGCTGCTTCCCACATGTCTGGGCTGTGCACTATTCAGAGTTGAATTGAGAATGCCCTCTGAATTTCAGTTTAATTCCTCTATTTGAACCGAATTGGAATTTAGGTAGCAAACAGGCTGCAGAATTGAAATTTGACTGTGCGGAAGTATAATAAAAATTAAAAAACCTTCACATACGTAGCTGTAATATTTAACTAAAAAACATTATAATTTTAATTCAGTTTTATAAAAATGTAACAATTATTATTATTATTATTTTTTATAAATAATAATAAAAAAAATTTTTTTTAAGATCTTTTAAGTGATAGAGGACAAAGCCAAGAGCTGAGATCAAATACCCTCTAATGAAGACTCCCTCGACTCCATTGAGTCAGACTGCAAGAATAACTGTAAAGCAATTATGGTAAGTGTGCTTTACTGTTAGACATTATGCAATATCCTGCGATACAGAGCATTTAGCGGAGGTGCCATCAAAACCAAGTGAAATGTTTTGGAATTTTATCAAAAAAGACAGAAGAAAATAGAGCCAATCAAATTATTGAGCTTAACATTAACCAAAAACTCCATCTAAGGTATTCAGTTAGGCTATTGAGCTCATTTAGCAAAGGCCAACCCATCTGGACTTTTATTTAAAGCATTTTATTTGTAATTCTCTGGTCAGGGTGTACAGGTGAAGTTTAACAATCTGTATCTGGCCCCTTATCTGACCCAGAAAGAGTTAAATGATTTGTTTCTTGCATGGTTGCATCATGAAGATAAGGAGATACTGCCTCAGAGTCTTTGCTCCAAAAGGTATGAGCCATGTGCTAGCTTTCTGAACTCAGCAGGGCAATATGTCTTTTCCTCCCTGAGCACAGCTGGAAGTCATCCTTCTCCTCATTACTTAAACTGTCAAGATCGGCCTCCCAAAAAACTTTACACTGCATCTATGAGCAAAGAACAAAATTCAAACACACCACAATGGCACTGGCCTCATTTCTTTCAGGAAAGTGCATCATGCAGTACTACACACGATGAAACTACAGTTTTACTGCAAAGTCAGTTTTTACTGACCTGATTCCTAATGCCTTGATACAGCTCTTTCTTCCATAGAAAATGTAAATTGCCTGATTTAAGTGTTTTATTGTATATGTTTCCAAGCTTCCCTTTATACAGTGCCAATATTGAATACTGATATTAGAAAGCTGGTTGTTGCAATGGTAGAGTGCCCATGTCAGCACCAGGTAAAGGTTTTTTCTTGATTTGCTCACTCACATCAGTAGCATTACTTGATCATTCATGTTGCAGTCACCCAAGAATAGCTTGTGCCTGTGTTTTCACTTCAAAGAGCATATGACTGTGTAATGATAAAACCTTCCTAATCATCGGGAAGAAGGAGGCGGGAACTGGCGGACAATCAACTGAAACTTTAATAATGACAAAAGAAATACAAAACCCCTCACGGACGACTGACGCGCACAAATAAAAAGCAAAACACAAACCAAAATTCAGGCCTGGTCCTCTCTCGTCCGTCACTGTCGTCGCTCCGGTTTTATATCCCTCCATCTCCTCCGTGAGACTCGAGACCGGCGAGTGTCGCAGGTGTCGCTCATCTCCAATCACTCCACCGGCCTCGCTCCTGTTCCCACGTCCCTCGGCCCCATCCCACTCGTCACATACCCCAATCGCCCCTCGCAGGCCGGGGGGTACTCCCGAGACTGCGCTCTACCCCCCCCTCCACATCACGGGTGGCCGGCAGCGAGCTTGCCCATCCCCGGCAACTCACTCCAGCCCACCGCCTCGAGCGTCCATGGCGGCACACCTCCTCCCCTGCTCGATGGCACCGCGGATTCACCCTCCTTCTCCCAGGCTTCGGCACCACTGTAATGATAAAACCTTCCTAATCATCGGGAAGAAGGAGGCGGGAACCTGCGGACAATCAACTGAAACTTTAATAATGACAAAAGAAATACAAAACAGCGCGTCAGCCCCTCACGGACGACTGACGCGCATGACATGACATGATGACATGACAGTGACGGACGAGAGAGGACCAGGCCTGGATTTTAGTTTGTGTTTTGCTTTTTATTTGTGCGCGTCAGTCGTCCGTGAGGGGCTGACGCGCACAAATAAAAAGCAAAACACAAACTAAAATCCAGGCCTGGTCCTCTCTCGTCCGTCACTGTCATCGCTCCGGTTTTATATCCCTCCATTTCCTCCGTGGGACTCGAGACCGGCGAGTGTCGCAGGTGTCGCTCATCTCCAATCACTGTGTCTAAAAATAGTTACTTAATATTAATGTAATGTTGTATAAAGTGAATACAAATTGTTGTAAAGCAACTTAACAGTTTCTACAATACATTTACTAGTAGTTTATCAGTGGTGACTGTCAGTTAATGTACATATGGCAGAAATGTATGGAAAAATCAATTAAAGATGTACTCAAACAGACAATGAACACTATTAACAGCAATTATTATATGTTGCAATCGAACTTATAGCAAAATTTGGTAGTTCTGTATGTTGTTTCAGGGTTGGAGGGGTTGGAATCTATTCTTCTCAGGTGTTCTGGATCCAGAATGCAGTTTGTTTAAATCCACATCCTGTGGCAAAAACGGAGAAACACATAGACATAATTAACATAGCTGCTGTTCCAACCAAGCAATATTGGTTTGTTTAATCCAAGCTAAAGAATAAAAATGTGCATTTAATGAGCTATAACTGCAGTACAAGATTATGAGAGTATGAAATGAGAGGCGTTCATAAGTAATAATATTTTGTAACTGATATGGAACTTAATAATTAGCCAGTGCATAGACTGTAAAATTGGGGTAATATGATTATATTTTCTTGACCAGGTAAGGACTCTAGCCGATGCATTTTGGACTACTGTAGCTTGTTTATTGAGGAACCAGGACATCCACCTAGCACTGCATTACAATAGGTCTTGTTGATATGGTTGAGTATCATCAGCATAACAGTGGACAAAAAAAACCTGTATTTTCTAGTAATATTACCAAGGGGAAACATGTATACTGAATATAGCAGAGGACCTAGGAGATCCTTGCGGTACTCCATACTTTACTGGTGATAATTGAGCACACTCACAGTTAGGCCTGCTTCTCCATTAGTTTGCGGATCTGCTTTTCCACGGCCTCCAGTGTAGAACGTGTCCTCATTTGCACTCAAAGGTAGACACACATCCACCATTAAAGCAAGTAACAGTGAGTAAAACAATGGTAATATGTGTGAATAGAGTATTAGCGATGTAAGCGAGATAAGCGGCAACCATGCTAGCAATGTTAGCGGGATTTAATTGTTGGTTAATTTCACAGCAGTGACAAACAATGTTGAAGCTTTGGGCAAACATTTTTGATAAAACTAGTGAAGAAAGGTCTGGGAGACATGGATGCTGCATAGAATATAGTAGCATGCCAATCAGCTAAACATCTCAAAATACCTGCAAAGGTTTCCTGAGCCTTCATAATCGTCTCTCAGTTTGGTTCACTAAGCTACACATTCATGGGGAAGACTGCTGATCTGACAGCTGTCCAGAAGTCAATCATTGACACCCTTCAAGAGGAGGGTAAGCCACAAACATGCATTGTCAAAGAAGCGGGCTGTTCACAGAGTGCTGTATCCAAGCATGTTAACAGAAAGTTGAGTGGAAGGAAAAAGTGTGGAAGAAAAAGATGCACAACCAACCGAGAGAACCACAGCCTTATGAGGATTGTCAAGTAAAATCGATTCAAGAATTTGAGTGAACTTCACAAGGAATGGACTGAGGCTGGGGTCAAGGCATACAGACATGTCAAGGAATTTGGCTTTAGTTGTCGTGTTGTTCAGCCACTCCTGAACCACAGACAACGTCAGAGGCGTCTTACCTGGGCTAAGGAGAAGAAGAACTGGACTGTTGCCCAGTGGTCAAAAGACCTCTTTTCAGATGAGATCAAGTTTTGTATTTCATTTGGAAACCAAGGTCTTAAGAGTCTGGAGGAATGGTGGAGAAGCTCATAGCCCAAGTTGCTTGAAGTTCAGTGTTAAGTCTGTGATGCTGTGGGGTGCAATGTCATCTCTGATGGTGTTGGCCCATTGTGTTTTTTGAAAACCAAAGTCACTGTACCCATTTACCAAGAAATTCTGGAGCACTTCATGCTTCCTTCTGCTGACCAGCCTTTGACCAGATGCTGATTTCATTTTCCAGCAGGATTTGGTACCTGCCCATACTGCCAAAGGCAACAAAAGTTGGTAAAGTAAAAATAAAGCCAGTAAATAAAGCCACTAAAGCCAATCTCTCCCGTGAACTGCCAGAATACAGACAGCATGTTACATGTCCCACAAGAGACAGTAATATATTGGATCACTGTTACACCACAATAAAGGATGCATATCACTCGGTTCCACGAGCAGCTTTGGGACATTCTGATCACCTTCTGGTTCATCTTATACCGACCTACAGGCAGAAACTAAAATCAGCTAAACCTGTATTAAGGACTGTAAAAAGATGGACTAATGAAGCAGAGCAGGATTTACAATCTTGTTTTGACCTCACTGACTGGAGTATTTTTGTAGCTGCTGCCACAGATCTGGATGAACTCACAGAGACCGTAACATCATATATCAGTTTCTGTGAGGATATATGCATTCCTACCAGGACTCATCTAAATTACAACAATGATAAACCGTGGTTCACTGCAAAACTCAGACAGCTCTGTCAGGCCAAAGAAGATGCTTAAATGAAGGGGGATAATGTCTTGTATAAACAGGCTAAGTACACACTGGAAAAGGAGATCAAAGTGGCAAAGAGGAATTATTCTGGAAAAATAAGGACTCAGTTTACTTCGAACGACTCCGCATCAGTGTGGAAAAGTCTAAAGAAGATCACCAATTACAAGACACCACCCCCCGCACTGTGGAGAATCAACGACTGGCAGACGATCTGAACGAGTTTTACTGCAGGTTTGAAAGAACACCCATCACCTGCCCTGAACGCCTCCCACACACAACCATTCACACCATTCACAATTCCTGCAACCCATCCTGTACACCTCTCCAAACAACCGTTCACACCATTAACAACTCCTGCAACCCGCCCTGAACACATCTCCAATCAAGCGCTCTCTCCGTTCACACCTCCTGCATCCTCCCTCTCCCCCACACCTGCAATTCAGATCAGCGAGGATTCGGTGCGCCAGGTCTTCCGGAAGCAGAAAAGGAAAAAAGCACCAGGCCCAGATTGTGTTACACCAGCCTGTCTGAAATCCTGTGCTGACCAGCTGGCCCCCATCTTCACAAAGATCTTCAACAGATCGCTGGAGCTGTGCGAAGTCCCTTCATGCTTCAAACGCTCCACCATCATCCCCATCCCAAAGAAATCCAAAATTACAGGACTAAATGACTACAGGCCTGTGGCTCTAACGTCTGTGGTCATGAAGTCATTTGAAAAACTGGTGCTGGCCCACTTGAAGGACATCACTGGACCCTTGCTGGATCCTCTTCAGTTTGCCTACAGAGCAAACAGGTCTGTGGATGATGCAGTAAACATTGGACTGCATTATGTTCTGCAACACCTAGACAGACCGGGGACTTATGTGAGGATCCTGTTTGTGGACTTCAGCTCGGCCTTTAACACGATCATCCCAAACCATCTCCTGGCCAAACTAACTCAGCTCTCCATGCCCATCTCCATCTGTCAGTGGATCAACAGCTTCCTGACAGACAGGCAGCAGCTAGTGAGGTTGGGAAAATACACATCCAGCACCCGTACAATCAGCACCGGAGCTCCCCAGGGCTGTGTTCTCTCCCCACTGCTCTTCTCCCTGTACACCAACGATTGAACATCTAAGGACCCCTCTGTCAAGCTAATGAAGTTTGCAGACGACACCACACTCATCGGCCTCATTCAGGGAGGTGACGAGTCTGCTTACAGAAAGGAGGTTAAAGAGCTGGCTGTCTGGTGCACTCTCAACAACCTGGAGCTTAACACACTCAAAACAGTGGAGATGATCGTGGACTTCAGGAGAAACCCCCCTGCACTCCCCTCACTCACCATCATGAACAGCACTGTGACTGCAGTGGAGTCATTCAGGTTCCTGGGCACCACTATCTCTCAGGACCTGAAGTGGGACATTCACATTGACTCCATTGTGAAAAAGGCCCAGCAGAGGTTGTACTTCCTTCACCAGCTGAGGAAGTTTAACCTGCCACAGGAGCTGCTGAAACAGTTCTAGTCCACCATCATCGAATCCATCCTCTACACTTCAGTAACTGTCTGGTTCAGCTCAGCTTCTAAATCTGACCTCAGAAGACTACAGAGGGTAGTCCGGACTGCTGAGCGAATCATCGGTTCAACCCTCCTGTCTATTCAAGAACTGTACTTATCCAGAGTGAGCAAAAGGGCTGGCAAAATCACTCTGGACCCCTCACATCCAGCACACTCCCTCTTTGAACTGTTGCCATCTGGTCGACGCTACAGAGCACTGAGCACCAGAACGACCAGACACATGAAAAGTTTCTTCCCTCAGGCAATCCATCTAACGAACAATTGATAAAAACTGTGGAACACACAACACTATTTATATTTATATATACATACACTTATTTATCTAACACACATACTTAGCGTAAATGTTTTGCACATAATATACCTGTACATACATAATGCTCATTGTAATATACCTGCCATACATTGTCAATTTGTATATTTTCATTCCTTATCTACCTATTTGTATTTTTTTTTTTTTTTTATTCCATTTTGTGTTTTTTGTTCTCTCACTGTCATTATGTTGCACTGCAGAGCTTCTGTCACGAAAACAAATTCCTCGTATGTGTGAACATACCTGGCAATAAAGCTCATTCTGATTCTGATTCTGATTAAATGACGATGGTGTTGGTGTGCTTGACTGGCCAGCAAACTCACCAGACCTGATCCTCATAGATATTCTATGGGGTATTTTCAAGAGGAAAATGAGAAACAAGACCAAAAAATGAAGATGAGCTGAAGGCCACTGTCAAAGAAACCTCAGCTTTCATACCACCTCAGCAGTGGCACAAACTGATCACCTCCATGCCATGCCAAATGAGCGGTTATTAAAGCAGAAGGAGCCCCTAACAAGTATTGAGTACATGTACAGTAAATTAACATACTTTCCACAAGGGCAACAAATTCACTAAAAAATGTTTTTCCTTTTTTTGATCTTATGAAGTATTGTAATTTGTTGAGATTGGTGGGCTTTTGTGAGCCAAAATCGCAGGAATAGCATTGCATACGCGGCAGCAGTTTTTGCTCGCGCTTGATTTCTGTGATAATCTAGTGAGTGGGCAGAGTGTGTTTAGCTCCCGTGGGAGCTGAATACATGCTGTGCTTTGTGTCGCAATGAGAACATGTAAAGGATCTGACATGAAATTTCTCCCTATCAGTAATTTCCTTTTGTTTATGCTGCACTTTCGCTTAAAAAATGTTTAAAATAAAACATAAAAAACCTTGTAAAGCAGGCACTACCAAAATGTTTAGAGGATGTGTACATCCATGTCATCGTTGTTTGATACCCGATGACACACACAATCTCGACTTTGGTTGTTTTGGCTAAGAGCATGCAGCAATGTCCTTGAGGGGGCAATTTGCGTGCATTTGTGAGCATTTAAAAAAATAAAGGTGGCCAGATCATAGGTTTCTGCGGGATCCTTCTTGATCATCAGGCCTGGCACGGCACTGCAATGAATTTCTTGGATGTCCGGCCAGGTCACCCTGAGGGGCTTCCTGGTCGCTTGGATATCCTTTCTTGCTGACACATCGAGCGGGAAGTGGAGGTGGCAGTTACGGAAGTCTTCTTGTATATGCTGTCTCAGGTGATGCTCCCCTCACTAGAAGTTTGTAAATTAGAGCTTGCCTCTCCCATGTGGTTCGGCACCTCTTTGATGCTTAGGAAGCTTTAAGTACACATGCTAAGCTCTGAGTACTTTCTGAAAACCATATGGTGGTGAGTGTGCACGATGAAACACTTTCTAAAATCCATGTGTAACAATGTACAAACTTTACAATCATCGGGAAGAAGAAGGTGGGAACCGGCGGACAATCAAATGAAAACTTTAATAACCAAATAAACACAAAACAGCGCGACAGCACCTCGCAGAAGACTGTGGCGCACAAACAAAACAAAAAACAAAATAAAGCCCAGGCCTGGTCCTCTCTCGTCCTTCACTGTCATCGCTCCTCTTTTATATCCTTCCGATCTCCTCCGTGGGACTCGAGACCGGTGAGTGTAGCAGGTGTCGCTCATTTCCAATCACTCCACTGGCCTTGCTCCATTCCCATGGCTCTCGGCCCCGCCCCACTTGTCACATACCCCCAAACTTCACAAGAAAAAGGAGGCGGGAACCGGCGGACAATCAAATGAAAACTTTAATAACCAAATGAACACAAAAAAGCGTGACAGCCCATCGCGGACGACTGTCGCACAGAAACAAAACTAAACACAAAATAAAGCCCAGGCCTGGTCCTCTCTCGTCCTTCACTGTCGTCTCTCCTCTTTTATATCCTTCCGATCTCCTTCATGGGACTCGAGACTGTAGCAGGTGTTGCTCATTTCCACTGGCCTCGCTCCGTTCCCACGGCTCTTGGCCCCACCCCACTTGTCACACCATGTAAGTGGTAAGTGTGCATGCAAGACTCTGCACACTTCCTGAAATCCGGTACGGTAAGGGTTACGCGCTCAGCTTCGTTCCCTTTTTTTTTGAGATGATTAGACCTCGTTTCCTTGGGCTCCACTCAACCAGTGTGTTTTTATTAATACACTTCAAGCATCGCTTCCCTCAACATGAAGGGCTATTGTAAGCCTGAGTTCGCTCCCCTTGTGAGAAGTTGAATTCCTCGCTCCAGGGGCTGTTCTCGTGGTAGTTTAGCAGCACTCCCCTTTACCAGAAAGGGTTCCCTATGAGCACACTTCTCTCTTTCTGAATTCGGAGTTCTCCTCTAAGATGAGAGTTGAGTTCTCTGTTTTTCCCAGAGCACCTGGCATCCAGCAGCATCAGGTAAAGAAGGCCCTTCCTTCTCCTCTCTGATGCGCTGAGTTTTTGGCAAGCTTGCAGTACTCTTACCCTTCTGATTCTCATGATCAGGCTGTAGGTCGGGCCCCCTTTCTTGTTGAGAGTTGGGGTTGTGCTCCCTCAGCTAGGTATCCTACTGCTGGTCGTTTCGGCATGGAATATGCTGCAGGTTGAGCCCCTCTCTGTCGTGAGAGTTGGGTTGTGCTCCCTCAGCTAAGTAAATTTATTACATGCTGTTCCAGCTTGGAACATGCGGTAGGTCGAGCTCCCCCTCGTTTGAGAGCTTGGTGTTTGTCCCTCCCCTTATCTAGATATTTACTGCTAGCTGTTCCAGCATTATTAACATAGATTGAGTTAATGACTCTCAAACAATATTTTGGGATGCACTATTCCATCTATGAGCTGCTTTATCAAAGTGCCACGAGAGCCCCCCCCCCCCCCTTTAGAACAGTATTTAAAATCTATGTTATGGTAAGTGTGCACGTAAAGTCTTTGCACGCTTTCTGAAATCCACACTGTGGTAAGGTGTTGCTACTAGGATCTGTTGAGACAGATCATTCTGCAAGCTTATGCAAGAGCAAGCGGTAGCCCATGTGTGAAAGGCAAGACTTAGAATAAAATGCTAGGCTCTTTGCCGTATCCCTTTAAAGGAATCTTTCTTGATTCCAAGCCTTGAGCTCCACCCCGGGTCGAGGCCCTAACAGGTAAGTTGGGTATGTAGCCTAAGCCTTTAGCTGTAAGGGATGATGTCACAGACAGCCATATAACGTCCCAGGGGCAACTACCATGGAAATGGTGGAGTTGGTATTTAGTGCTCGCCATGATTCTGGCCTGCATTCCCCTCAGGATAGCAGCGTGGGTATACTGTTCCACATAGTGCCCCCTAGAGGACACAGTTTGAAGTTCCCTTGAAAGGGAATGTCTCAGGTTATGAATGTAACCATGGTTCCCTGAGTAGGGAACGAGACACTGCATCCTCTACTTAGCTTCCTGCCATGCTTTGGACACAAGCTTCAGATGAAGAAGTAGATGACGTGTTCTCCTGGTGCTTATTTATAGTCGCACAGGTAGTGATGTCAGGGGCTGTCACCGGCCAACTTCTTGGTGTTTTTTCAATGTATGCTTCAGACACGGGTCAAGACGAGGTGTTCCCCATAGCACCCCCTAGAGGATGCAGTGTTTCATTCCCTACTCAGGGAACCATGGTTACATTCACAACCTGAGATGTTTTCCATGACATACTAATTTATTGCGATGCACCTGTACATTTATGCATGCAGTGTTGCTACCAAATGGCTTTACCAACATCTTGACGATTTGTAAGTAGTCCTACTCAAGGGCTGCATCCATAAAGTACAAAGTAGGCAAAAAAAGCATTTGAAGAGAGTAGTATGTCCAAATTCACAGTATTCATAAAACAGCAGTCAAAATTTCTCCAGACTACTGTACCTATTTCTGGAAAGATTAAGAAGTGCATTGTGACGAGTGGGGCGGGGCCGAGGGACATGGGAGCGAGGCCGGGGGAGTGATTGGAGATGAACTACACCTGTTCGTCCCACCGGTCTCGAGGCCCATGGAGGAGATGGAAGGATATAAAACTGGAGCGACGACAGTGAAGGACGAGAGAGGACCAGGCCTGGGCTTTTAGTTGTGTTTTGGTTTTTATTTTATGCGCACCAGTCGTCCGTGAGGGGCTGGTGCGCTGTTTTGTGTTTATTTTGTTATTAAAATGTTTTTGATTGTCCGCCGGTTCCCGCCTCCTTCTTCCGGATGAATATGAAGGTTGATATCGTTACAATGCCATATCCACAGGATTAGCTGACATGCACAACTGATCCTCTTTTCTGGTGTAGTGCTGAAGGTAACTCATATCCTTGAATATGTCTGATGCTGCGAGGTTTAACCGCAGAGGACAGAGTGCAGAAACCTTGTCATCTGAAACAAACCACCGTGTCTTTTACCACTTCTGTCAGGCACACATGAACAACAGACCACATGAATAACTCAAGCATCAAAGACAGGGATATGCATCCTTTCACAACCCTTTCCTTGGAAATGATCTCTTTCAAGACCACTTTAAGAAGTTTTTATCAATCCGCTCTTCCATCAAAGTTTTCTCCTCCCCCTTAAGCCTTATTACACTGCAGGCTCAGACAAAAAGCTTTACAAGAGCGTGCTGTGTTATAAATATAGAGTCGCTTCTCCAGGCCTGATCAACAGCATGAAGCGAGTAATTAATAAGGTAATGAAGCTTTTAAGAGAGACTGGCTGTTGCATTGATTCTGTGAAGGGAGACAGACATGGCATATTCAATTCAATTTTACTACTGCATATGAATATCTTTTCTCCATATACCCACACCACATTAAAGATTTCTGATAAAATAATGTCTCAAAGGCTTTCAGAGTACTACAGAGCCAAGTCCCTTTTCTCCTGCCAAACACACCACAGCCAGGTAAGAGATTTCCTAGATCCACAGAAAATCAGAATGTTTGACACTACAGTATGAAATGTCCGATAAATAATTTAATAAAGAGCTTTCAATAGTGGTTTTCAGATAGGGATAAGGAACTGAAATCTAAATGACTCTTTCTGTCTACCAACTGCATTTCAGGCAATAGCAAAATCATTTACTTTCAAACCTCTTCTCTTGGATCGATGTCTTGTTTACAGAATAACAAAAATAAATAAATAAAATAGTGTGAATGGTTAAAATTAAGCACATTTGCAGCTGTGATGCAGCATGAGCAATCAATATTCAGAGCTGGCAATGAGTATTCTCTTCACTAAGAAGCTTTTATTTCTTCTATAGCCAATGCAACAAAAACTGTGCACCGGAAAAAGCACATGTGATATTTTTTACAGTGACTTTCCACTCCGAGATAAGCTCAAAATCATGTAAAATAACTGAAGAGTACTATGACTATACCATTTTTTTTAATGGTTTAAATTTTTAAAAAAGCACCAGGACAGCCACTAGCCTACTCTCATCCTGCACGCTGTTACGGATCACTTGGGAAGCTGAGGAGTAACAGAATGAAGATGTTTATTGTACACATGTTTGAGTGCGTGTGTGTGGCTTTTATGGTGCTGCGGTGATAGGCTGGTGATGAGGATCAGGTGGATGTGATTTAGAACTCCGGTGAGGGTGTGCGTTGTGTGGAGGTGGAACCTGGCGTGTTTGTAACACACGCCAGCATTTATTTTATTTTTTATTTGACTTTTCTGTCTCTTATTTATGAATTTACCTCTGTTTTACAAGTAAATAGTACATATGTCACTTTATTGTACTGTACTGCCACTGTACATTAAAGAATTCACTACCTACAGTACTATTTATTGTATCTATTTGACCTAGAATTTGACTGGTCAAGCACAGCATTACACTATTTGTTTGTTTCCCATTACAGACAGACTGAGGAACCAGGGGAATAATCTGTCACTCCTTCTGAAGATTACATTGATACAGCAATAGATGGCAAGTGACTTTATGTCTTAAAGTGTGAGCCATTGAACCAATTACTCAACCATTTTGTTCAAAACACTTTTACAATTTTTAGGAATTAAACTAATGAAATACCTTTAGAATGTTTTACATATTCGATCACTTCAAAAATGAATTCATTCTAATTTGAACTATTGTGTTGCTCATAGACAGTTTATTCTGCAGAGTAAACATAGACAAAGTAACAGTAAATATTCGATCTAAATGTTCTACTTGATTATAAATTCTAATTCTAATTATGTACTTTATTTATTTACTTTTCTGTTTATACTTTGATTAAAGAATTGTGTGTATTGTCAACTGTCTGCCAAGCAAACACTAAACTTTGTACACACACACACACACACACACACACACACACAAAAGCCATACCTATCCAGTGGAGTTTAATCATAGTCAAGGGACATCAAGGTTGGCTAGACATCAGCGTGATGGAGAAGCCAAATTTACTTTTTTAAAGATACTGGAATTACTGCACTTACAATTTAATATGACTAAACACTGATTGGAGGGTGAATGTTATTACAGCACATGAAAGGGAAATTTTTTTTTCTGTCTCAGTGTAACGGAATACTTTGCTGTATTGATGTTCCTAGGCACAACTGAATAAATAAGTAATTATATTATTATTGTTGTTGTTGTTAGTATTATTATTATTATTACATTTCCTTTATTTGGCTACATTTTATATTTTTCTTTTATTTATTTTAAATTATTTACTAGTAAATTATTTAGGAGTCTCTAAAATATTTAACAAATTTACTTAAAAAAAAATAGGTTATCAGTGTAATACTACACATGGCACAATTACATTGCTTATATTCAAAGTGATTCATAATCACAATACTCACAAACACAAAGAAGATTGGGCTAATTTACTTCTGCTTTGAGTCAGTTCAAAGAATTGTCTTCTTTTCACTTCTTATTAAGTTTTCTGAGTAGTTTAATTTAGCCTAATCAAAGAAGAAAAAAAAAAAAAAAGCTTTCCTATTACAGTTCATTCCAGTAGGAAAGTTTAAGAACAGTCTGTTCGTAGAGTACTGTGGCTCAAAAGAGATCAGTGGCTTCAGAACATTGTGGGTAGGTGGGTGTAATTTTTGCACAACATACATCAAAAAAAGAATATGTTTTTGACTGATTTGACTTATTATGGTGGGGTTTTACCTCCTAATTAAGGCTTGAACTCCTCCAAAGGATGGCAAAAAATAATAAATAGGTCTTAAAAAATGCTTATAAAAAAACATTTCAACAGCTTTTATTTATGTTTAGTTATTTATTTATTGTAAACTAACATTTCAGTTACCACAAAATTCCAAGTTATTTGCTAAGAATGTGTTAAACAGCCGAACTGAAGTTTGACACAGAAGTTTACCATGGTAACAACTGGTTGATCAACAGCTGCTTTCTGGTTAAGACGATGAGTACTGGAGAGTACATTTACAAAAACATAATTATTGACAGCATTTCTAATTTTAAACATATATACAGATTATATAACAAATACACTACTTTTTTTTTTTTTTTTTTTTTTTTTTAAGAAAATAATACTTTTATTCAAAAAGGATGCATTAAAAATGTATCAGTAAAGAGTAAAGACTTTCTAATCATCAAGAATAATGAAATAATGTTTCACGGTTTCCAAAAGTATTGCTCAACCCTTGTAACATTAAAAACCGCAATAATGGCTGCTAAAAATTTACCTTTGCAATCACACAAATAAATCATATTTTAAAACATGTTTTTTTTTATGTTTTAAATTGTAATCATATTTTTAAGTATTACTGTTTTATGTCATTTTTTATATATATATAATAAATTTAGCCTTAGTGAGCATAAGATACTTTTTTCAAAAACAAAAAATGGCATATATATACAGTACAGACCAAAAGTTTGGACACACTTTCTCATTCAAAGAGTTTTCTTTATTTTCATGACTATGAAAATTGTAGAGTCACACTGAAGGCATCAAGGGCTATTTGACCAAGTCAGCCCCGCTCGTCTCCGACAGTGGGAGAGAAGGTGAGGCCCCCTCCCAATCTACTAATCTTTTCTATGATGTGTACCAACAGGTCGCTGGGGGGGGCTCTTTCGCCAAGGAACAGCGGGAGGACGACCGACTCAAACACTGTTGGAGTCAGGTGCGAGTAGTGGATGGAGAGGACGTCCTCCCCCGGCCCCACCCTCTCCCACATTTTGTCGTAGAGAATGGCCTGCTGTATTGTGTCGCCCAGCGGAGGGGGGAGGAGAAAAAGTTGCTAGTCGTGCCTCGAGCCAAGACCGAGACCATCCTGGAACTGGCACATTCCCACCCCATGGCAGGACACCTCGCAGCAGCCAACACCACCCAACGCATCAGCGACCGCTTCCACTGGCCGGGCCTGGAGGCCGAAGTAAAGCGGTTCTGCCAAGCCTGCCCGACCTGTCAGGCCACGTCGCCCAGGACTCCACCCCCTAGCCCACTCATCCCGCTGCATATCATGGAGGTGCCCTTCGAACGGATTGGAATGGACATAGTAGGGCCGTTGGCTATTGGCAGATACCGCTCTCCGAGGCCGCCAAGCCGAAGACTGCCTTCTCCACCCCCAGTGGCCATTGTCAGTACCGGACCCTTCCCTTCGGCCTACACGGGGCCCCCGTGATGTTCCAGCGGATGATGGACATCCTCCTGCGGCCCCACCAGGCGTACACGGCCGCCTACCTGGATGACGTCGTTATCCACTCCGAGGCATGGGAAGAACATCTGGATCGTCTGGGGAGGGTGCTCTCGGAGCTCCGGCGGGCTGGACTTACCGCCAACCCCCGAAAATGCCACCTAGCCCTCTCTGAGGCCAAGTACCTGGGCTTCCAAGTCGGCCGAGGTCTCATCCGGCCGCAGGACAAGAAAGTCGAAAGTCTTCCTGCTGCAGTCGGATGCCTCCGACACGGGACTGGGAGTGGTCCTCTCCCAAATTCAGGAAGGTGAGGAGCATCCGGTCATTTACATCAGCAGGAAGCTGTCCCCAGCTGAGAGGAAGTATGCCGCCATGGAAAGGGAAGCCCTGGCCATCAGGTGGGCAGTCCTGGAGCTCCGATACTACCTCCTGGGCCGCAAGTTCACCCTGGTAACCGAACACGCGCCCCTACAGTGGATGGCCCACGCCAAGGACACCAACGCCAGGGTGACTCGCTGGTTTGTAGCGCTCCAGGACTTTAACTTTGAAGTTCGCCATCGAGCCGGGGCCGCCAACGCGAACGCCGATGGCCTCTCCCGAATCTGGACAGTTTACGCAGGTCTGTCAGGGGTCATTCCCCACCCTCCCCTAACTTCACCCCTACTCTCTACATATGTTCACAGGACCAGAACGACGCTTAGGGGGGGGGGGAGCAATCAGCGTCGCCCTGGCAACCAACAGAAAGCATCTGCACGTCCTCATCACCGGCTAATCGGTCACAGCTGCTCCCCATCAGCCTGCACACTCTTAAGCAGCACATGCTGCACTCAGACGAGGTTCTCGAACCGAATGCAACGCTGGTCTAATCCCTCTCTCATTTCTTCGCAGAAAGCAGCGAGTGACCGACAGCCCACTCACTTTGGAGCACATCAGGACACCCACTTTCACCTTGATTGGTACCGAAGAGCACGGAGAGCACACGGGAAGCACCAGCCACCAGAAAGCGGATCAGCTCACTTCACCAGGCACCCTACACTTATAAATAAATCCACCCTCCGGGGCCCTTAATTCACGCACCCCTTGTCGAGTGATTCTTCACCCTGTGACAATATATATATATATATATATATATATACACGCACACACACACACACACACACATTTAGTGTTTTGTTTTTAAGATTCTGTTCAGTCTTACAGATACAGAAATTAAAGCCTTAAAATTTATTTATTTATTTATTTAATAAATTATTTATTTATTTATTTATCAGCTACAGCCTCAAAGACTTACATTTTATTCCCAGTTATGTTTTTGGCTTAATGCTAATTACAAATAAGAACAGAATTTGATATTTAGCTAAATGCAGTTTGTCGTTCACACAGCAGATTAAAACAATTAGGACTTTCAAACTGACTATGAGAAGTCAATATGGCAGTGTTTGTTCAAATGCATTTAACTAAATGTTCCTAAAATTATTCCCACAGTAAACAATAAAAGTGGTGTGAACATTTGTATTGGCTGCGATCAGACAGAGAATGATGCATTAGGAACGAGCAGGCAAGCCAACTCGCACAGCTAAAGAGTATAGAGTGTCAAAGGCTGTCACCCCGTTATGTTCTGAGCCAGGGTACTGTCATAGCTCATCTAGCTTTCCACTAACCTTTTGCTTCAGATCACATTTATATGATCAGAGAGTAAAGACAGGGAGGAATGGCATTGTTTCAACAGGATAACGTGGACTCTTAGGCTCAGAACATCTTGCAAAAGTCTGCCAAATGCAATGTAAGACAGCCCCTTCAGGCTAGCACTTTATCTGCCTAGACTGGAAAAGCGCTGAAACAATTTTTACGATAATTAATGTTTTACTCTCTGTTTAATTACAAGATCATTAGTGTGAGGATATAATGCTACCTTGGCAGTCTCATACACAATAACAGTGGCATCTGCAGCAGATTCTGCTGTATTTTTGGTTTTATATCAATATAGTGAATGAAACTCTTTGGATTAATTATGTAATGTATTTGATAACTGCTAGTCATTTAAATGGCTTTTTTTGATGGATGGGATGGGACGCACGGACGGACGGATGGAAATACAGTAAAAATATTCACAAACATGCTGATTTGTTATTTACAATTACACAGCATATTATTAAGATTTATTCATTTATTTACTTACTTACTTATTAACTTATTTATTGTAAATATATTCCAAGCACATACAGATAGATAGACAGGCAGAAAGATTGATAAACGCTAATCATTTAAACTGCTCCCCCTCCCCCTTACAGCTTGTTCATTTAGGCATCTCAGCATTATAATGTAATTGCTAAAAATAACATTTAAACATGTTTTATATATATATATATGATATAAGTTATAAGATTTTATAACATTTTTAAATGAGCATTTAAAAAAATACTTTATATTATGCAGTTCTTATGCAATTATATTATGAATTGAGGGATGAATAAATGATTTGCTATTTACAAATTACACAGCATATTGTTGATTTATTTGTTTGTTTATTTGTTTTTATTTAAAATATATCCCAAGCACAGACAGACAGATAGGCAGAAAGGCAGAAAGATCGATAGATGAGTCATGTAATGTTAATTGTTGAAACACTATTTTCCCTTACAACTATTTAATCTAGGCATTACAGCATTATAATATATTTCATAAATGACATATGTCATAAAAATTACATTTAACTGTGTTTTTAAATGAGCATATTTTAAAGATGAACTTTAAATTTCACAGTTATTATGCAATTATATTATGGATGGATAGATGAATGGAAATAGAGAAAAAAAAATCAATATCTACATTTCCAGTTGCAGGTCGTTCCCAGCGTGCTTGATCTCCTATTATACTCTTATCAGAGCTGTTTATAGGAACAATCTGAACAAATGTTTACTACACTAATTGAGTTGTCGAGCCCCCCGTTAGAATTATTCACAGCCTTTATCAGTAATGTGACAAGCAATACAGATTTTCTTTCTTTTTTTTTTTTTTTTTTTTGCAGCTCTCAAACAACTCTTGTTTTATTATTCTTGGAAAGATATCATTATACCAGATACCCCAGGTATCATGTCTAGCACTGTTTTTCTGGTGAAATAAGGCTTTTTTCCCCCATAACAGACTGCATATAAGTTACTCTTATGACCACAGAGACTCTCACAGCACAGCTTATGTTGCTGTACTCTGTCTATGAACACTTATATTCTCTTTTATGCAGTGCCACTGGTGTCTCATTGTCATGATTTAGACAGTGTTTCCCTGCAGTCTAACCAATTGCTTTATAATAATGGGTGCACAATGAAGACTTTATCACTGCGGCTGAGCGTAAATGACATTTACATTTTTGCCTACTGATGAGGTTGCTATAAACAGCCATTAAATTGTTCTTCTCGGTTTCACCATGACATCGCTTTTGGGATTTAAAACAAACACTTGTCAGAAAAGAATTAGTTGAAAACATTTTAATTGAACCTAAAATGAACACTATGCCAATACTAAATATCTGACTGATACAGATAAGATGATAATTTATTTAATGCTGTGGCTAATAACCAATAAATGGCTGATATTAAAAATCTATAATATTTTATCAAAATAAATGTGATTTTAAATTGCAAATGCATAAGTGAATTTAGGCATTGATAGTGAATGACAAATAGCAATGCAAGAATAAAAGCTTTCATCTGCATTTTTATAAAATTTTATAAAAAACTGAAAAATATTTGTTTATAAAAAACTAAAAACAAAAATTTAAAATTTAAAACTTAAAATGTTACAACTGAATTTAGACATCACAATATTATAATGAATCTCTAAAAATTACATTTAACAATGTTATTCAATTATTAGTTTTTTAAGTATTAATGATGGATGGATGGATGGATGGATTGAAAAGAGAATGCTGTTCATAAATAATCTAATTTGTTATACATTTACAGAACATAAATTATTTTGATTGTTTAAATCATATAATAATGTTTGTTTGTCATTTAAAAATCCAAAACTTTGGCAATATGGATGGATGAATGGATTGATGTTCCATAAGTTCTGAGCCAATGCTAGATTTCTAACTATTTAAACCTACTGGGTATAATAATAGTAAAAGAAAAGCACACAGTCGATAAATCGGAGGTAACTGATTCTTAGACTTCAGTGTCAATGAGACAGTCTTTAAAATGCTCAATTAAAGAGCTGAAGAAATGTGGTAGTTGAGGGATGCATACACAACCTATTACTGTTAAACCCATAATGTATGTGTACATTTCCTAAACCTTCACATATCAGCTCTAGCTAAGCCTTTAATACAATTTTCAGACATGGTAATAATTCATTCATATTTTCTGCAGCAACTAAATCAACACCGATGCAAATCATTTCTCAAGGGAAGTATTTGCAACAGTAGCACTGCTTTCTTCATAGCGCTCCTCTCTAGATATGGAAAAGTGTTGACTAACTGATGTGTATGATGACATAATTGATAGTGAATGACAAACTGCAATGCAAGATTGCAGAGTGCTCTCATCTGCAGGAGTGGATATTTTAATAGTTGAGTAGGGAAAGCAGACTGTGGGTACATTCAGGGATATAATACAGTTTCCCCTTTGATTCTGCTGATGCATGATGGCAAATCAAAGATTATGCTATTGCAGCTTAAATTTATTTTTTTAATTAGTTCAACACAGGTACTTTGAGATGAGATGAGGCAGATGAGATGCCTTGAGATCTGACCTGAGTCATGAAGTGTGTACTAAATTAATTTGTGACCTCTGTGTCTGCACTTGCACCAATGATGGAACCACATAAAGAGAGAGAGAGAAAAAAAAAACAATTATTCTGGCAGAAGTATCTGATAACTCTTATGGACTATAACTCTTCTATCACAGCCGAACAAAATTGCTCTAATTTTTCACTTCAGCAGATAGCTTCAGCTGAATGGCAGCAATGCTATTATTCTGCAAACTTGTAGGCTGATAGTCATTTTACGTTTGATTGCACAGTGTCAAAAATCAGAAAACGGTAGCACTCTGACTTCACGTGTTATGCTGGAGTCAGTCAGTCAAGTCATTCAATGATCTTTTAAGCTGTTTAAATAAAATAAAAAAGTAAAATAAATAAATAAATAAATAACAATATTGATAATAATAATAATAAAAACATAGAATAATTATGAATGGCTAGATAAATACAAATTTGACAGATTGAAAACTAAAACTTACACTTGGCTCTAAACAAACACGATGCCATCCTAACATGCTAACTACTTCCTCTAGCCCCCCAGGTGCAGAGGTTAACACTGTATCTATTTATTTCCATAATTGTTGGGGTAGAGCTAATTTTCTCAAGGACAGCAGTCCTTGGCTGCAGTCTTACACATCCAATCATTAATGAGAAAATGTAGTCATATCATTGGGATATCATTTCCACTTTTACTCATGCTGCTCTGCTCTCTTTTTTTATTTGTTTGTGTTCTGTATTTTATTGAAAGAAAGAAAGAAAGAAAGAAAGAAAGAAAGAAAGAAAGAAAGAAAGAAATTTACACAAACATTACAATTACTGATATATTTTTGCATTAATCATATATATTTTGAAAATAATGTATGCATTGACAAAAATGTGCAATGACCAATTGATAAAATACAAACAAAACCTATAATAATGTAAGTAAATTCAATTAAAATAAACAAAAGGCAATATATAATACCAAATTATTTTCCCTAGACCTGCAAATGAAACTGTGTGGAGCTCCGAATGTTTTGAGAAAAACAGGACCATTGTTACCAAATTAAGAAGCAGCATGAAAACATATTGAGAGTTAATTGGACTACATTACATCATGTTAATTACAGGCTGGAATGGAGGATTACACAGAAAGAAAAGCTGTATTTTTCTTTGTGGATACAAACAAGTACTTATTTGATGCATTCCTACAAAATGCTCAATCCACAGCATATTGCTACTTTCAACAAAACCATTACCAAGCACTAAAGATAAGTTCTAAATAGAAGTTCTACATTCATTTGACATACTTCAGGCATTTATAATGTTGGTTTAGCCTGACTGTTTGACAGTCAAACCTATCTTGAGTGCTGGATCCAAGCAGTTCTTCATGTAAAGGTGATGATACTTCTGTGGTAATAGCATCACCATACTAAAAAATTACTGTCTTTAGTCAGATTAAATGAATAAATTAATGAATGAATGAATCAAAAACTTGTACAGTACAGTCATGGCCAAAAGTTTTGGCAGTGACATACGTTTTGTGTTTTGCAAAGTTTGTCACTTAAGCTGTTGTGGTGTTTATTCACATTGTTTCTAGATTATTGTGTAGAGTAATCAGATGCATTTTAAATCATTGCTATTTGCTTCATTGGCCAAAAATTTGCTTTTCACAAAAAATTAATTAATTAATTAAAAAATTACAAAATTTAAATAAAAATGTCACTGATTATTTTTAACCTGACACAAAATTACCAGCTAACATTGATGTGTGAAACATAACATGTGAAACTGTGAATGAGCACTAGTTAGGTAAAATCACTATCATACTAAATAGATTGTAAGAGCAGACTAGTTGCTATAATAGGAGGGAGCGCTTCCAATCATTGTGTTCTTGTTAGCAATGGTTACCTCCAAAGAAACACATGCATCCATCATCGCTTTGCATCAAAATGGGGTCACATGCAAGGAAATTGCTACAAAGAATATTGCACCTGAAAGAACCGTTTACCGGATCATCAAGATCTTCAAGGAGAGAGGTTCAACTGCAGCGAAGAAGTCTTCAGGACGTCCAGAGTGTCCAGCAACCACCAGGACTGTCTCCTCCTGAGGAGTCACCAGTAGTGCACAGCTTGCTCAGGAATGGCAGCAGGTTGGTGTGAAAGCATTTGCATGCATAGTGACATCAAGATTTTTGGACAACAGCCTGGTGTCAAGAAGGGCAGCAAAGAAGACACTTCTCTCCAAGAAAAATGTAAAGGAAAGACTGAAATTCTGCAGGAAGTAAGGATTGGACAGCAGAAGACTAGTGCAAGGTTATTTTCTCTGATGAAGCTTCAGACTGTTTGGGACATCTGGAACAAAAGGTGAACACTACCATGAGTCCTGTGTTGAGCCAACAGCAAAGCATCCTGAGACCATACATGTGTGGGGTTCCTTTTCAACCAAGGGAGTGGGCTCTCTCATAATTCTGCCCAAAAACACTCATAAATAAAGAATAGTATCAAAACATCTTGCAAGTACGACTTCTTCCGACAATTCATGAGCAATTGGATGATGATCCATGCATTTTCCAGGATGATGGAGCACCATATCACAAAGCAAGAGTGATAAAGAAGTGGCTCAAAGATCATTGTACTGAAATTTTGGTTCCCTATCCATATGTAGTACTGCCCCCTGGGCCAGTCCATTTTCAGTATCTCCACATGTCATCTCCCTACGGGTAGGATGTGGTCTCCGTAGTGACCTTTTTCTAAGGCTCGCTTCCCCATCATCTTGCCAAGCTGTAAGAACAAATAGGGAAGATTTGAAGCAATTTTTCTCTGAAGGTTGAAATCCCTTCCATTAACTTTATGTGGGCGGAACAGCAGCGTGGCCTTCTCCAGCAGCGATGTACTCACCCTTTGGCCCCTTCGGTACAAAGGTCAGTGAATTTGTGCTGGGGCTTTGGGAAGGTTACGACCTTAAGCGTAGCTTTTGTGGCACGCCACGGTTTGCCGACAATTGCAGCACCACAGGGTTGTGACGATGTTCACAGAGATGATTGAACCTGTGGTCAGTCCTCTAAATGTGAGTGGACAAGCAGAAGCCTACAAATTGTGATCAACTCCAAGAACTAATAAGGCAAGAATGGATCACCATCAGTCAGGATTTGGCCCAGAAGCTAATATCCAGCATGCCAGAGTGAATTGCAGAGGTTATGAAGGGTCAAAACATAAATAAATGTAAATATTGACTTGTTATATTTTTTGCCAATAAATGCATTTGAAACTTATGATATGCTTACCATTGCTTTTCAGTTTACCATAGACACATGGGGAAAAATAATCTACAAATACTAAAGCAGCAAACTTGCAAATCACAAAATTTATGTCACTGCCAAAACATTTGGCCATGACTATAAAGACATTTACTGCCAGTTTTAGTTTCTTTTTTAGAGTACCATTTAATTAAAAAAATAATTTACTCACCCATATGTCATTTCACGAGTTCATGCTTACAAATAATTAGCTGAGGTATGGTATACGTATTTTGTGTGCTGTCCTGGGAAGGGCTCCGAGCTCGGGAATGGCCCAAACCTAGAGTACCCCCCCCCTTCCCCATCTAGTTGTAAAGTGAACTCGAAGTGAGGAGATAGGGTGGAGGAGGGATGCTGATAAACCCTCAATGGATACAGGTAAGTCAGCGGTATTTATAATATGATATTGATTACTTGATTGTTGTCCACCGGTGTTGCTTAGGCTAAGTTTCTGAAGTGCTCCTCCCAAACCTTGTTACTAAAACATAATTTCAAGAGTTCACGCTTACATATAATTAGCTGAGGTATAGTATGCATATTTGGCGTGCTTTCCTGGGAAGGGCTCCAAGCTCGGGAATGGCCCAAACCTAGAGTACCCCCATAAAAGCAAATGAACAAAGGACAGCCGCTAGATTAAGTACGCCCCCCAAAAATAGCACTGAGTACTGGTGGGGGCTGATTTTTTATTTTATTTTTTTTGAGAAGTCATCTCGTTGGCAGGCCGGAAGAGCCTACGTACTTCAGTGGGAGGGAATTAAGCATTGGAAGGGTAGGCCCTACCAGCTGCAGTTACTGGACTACGTGGTTAGGGGAGCCCGGTTGGTAGCTCACAGCGTTGGAACGGTGAGCCCTACCAGCCAATGAGGAGGAGCAGCGTGGTTGTATAGCCCGACCAAGAGGGCCCGAGTTGCCTCGACTGGAATAGGACATGGTGTCGGCGTATGGGCCTACTGGCTAATAAGCCCCTTCTATTCAGAGGACGAAGGGCAAATGGCTGACCGATTACACCCATGAAGCCTCCGGCTGGAGATTAAGACTCAGGACGACGGACGTCTCAGTTTGGTTGAGACTACCAGACGGGGAGAAGAATGTAAGATGGATCTCCGGATGTAAGATGGAAAGGTAAATTTGTGTGGCCAGGAGGCTCTCACCAGCGTCTAACAGGAACCTCATGCTCCCTTTATTGGCTGGGTCAGCGTCGCAGGCGGTAGGATGGAAGAGGTAAATTTGGGTGGCTGTGAGGCTCTGGGCTTTCTTTATGTGGAACTGATTGGTTCTGATGTAGCTTTGGTATGCTTTTGAAGACCATCTTCCAAGAGTTTGGATTTGCTGCTTGGAGAGGCCTTTTTGGCCTGCTGAAGTTGCTGCTCCGATACGTTAAGAAAGTGGGGAGAAATTCTTTCCCGAGATACCCGACAATTGCAGGATGCATCTTAGGTTTTTGAAACCAGAATCGGGTGACTGTTTTTTTTATTCGACTATGAATAGTGGTTCATGTGGAAATTTTACTTGAGAATTCCTAAGGCGGAGGTATTCTAAGACGGACTGGTAAGGTTGGATTGGAGACGGGAAATTGAAAATGTAGATAAAATGACCCTTCTTGGCTTGGTCTGTCTTACTTTGTTTAATAAGGAAGGAAATTGTTTTGTTGTCGAGTATGGTAAGGTCTGATGCGGTCGGGTTGGTTTTTGGATTGAATTTAGCAGAAATTGTGAGCTTCGAACATCTGAGAAAAGCAAAAAACGCTAGGATGAACATGGTGTCTGTAGAGTGTGTGGGCTATACTGAGGGAATGGTGAGCCGAGCATCAGTTTATGGAAACACTGAACTCCGCTCAGATATGCTTTGATGTACCTGACTTGGAGACCCATGGAGAAAGGAAATAAAGGAAGTAACTGGAAGTAGGGAAAAATCCGGAAACGGAGTGTTGTATGTGAGGTGGAATGCCTTGAAGCATCTCCAAGCAGTTACGTATGACTGGAGGGTTCTGGGAGAAACTGCCTGGAGCTTGCTAAAAACCTCCAAAACCGATTGAGGGAGCTGCCTCTGTAAATAGTTGTATGTCGATGGGGGACGAAACGAAATTGTTGAAGACAAGGGAAAGCCCATTCTATTGTTTAAGGAACATTATCCATCATTTAAGTTCATCACGGCATGCAAGGGATAAGGAAACGAGGTCCTCGAGCGCGTGAACCAAAGATGCGACTGCTAGAAGATGTGAGTTAAAGGGGCGTCCTTGGGGAATGATGCGCATTGCAAAATTGAAATGCCAGAGCAGAGTAAGGAGTACGCATTTAGAACAGCTTGAGCTGCCGAGCAGGGTAGATGAGACGAGGACTATTCTATCTATCTTCTCCTTGAGCAAGGAGAGCTGAAATTTAGCCAAGTCTAGGTTGATACCGAGGAACTTGATAGATGTAGCAGGACCCATGTTTTTTTCCTGAGCGATGGGGATCCCAAGCTCGGAAAAAACTTTCTGGACCGTGACGAGATGAGCAACTGGGATTGTGTTCGGAGGTTAAATGACCAGAAAGTCATCTAGGAGGTGGATAATGTGGGGAATTGCATAATTACTAGACAAAATCCAACAAACGGCATCTGATAGCGTGTCGAAAATTTTGGGGCTGCTTTTGCATCCAAAGGTTAAACTGACAGCAAAATAGTATTTCCTAAGCCATCAGATCCCAAACAGGTGCCAAGAGTCCGGGTGAATAGGCATCACTTTGAAAGCAGAAGTGATGTCTATTTTTCAAGCCAGGCTCCTCGAACCCACAATTTTAATCAGTTCGACTGCATGGTCTGTGTCTTGGTACTTGAGGGAAAATTCATCAAGAGGGATCAAGCTAGTAATGCTTGGGACTCTGGAATTATGTGGTGATGAGAGATCGACTATTAAGCATTTCTTACCTGAAAATTTTCTAGTAGCCACTCCGATTGGGCCTGGCTTGACTTCTTTTTTGATAAGGTTATCTACTACGTCGGGCTCAGCGTGAGCGGATAGGAGATTATGGCAGACCATGTTTTGAGAAATTGCACATTCGAGGCCGGGGTTAAAACCATGTCTGAGGCCAGATAAGAGGTAATTGGTAAATTATTTGTCTGGATGGTGAGCGATAAATATTGACTCGAGTTGATATATATATATATATATATATATATTTTCACGGCTTTATACACTGGGCAAACAATGTGGGCATGAGCTCCACCACAGAATTTGCAGATGTGCAGGAAGCGGCAGCACTGTCTGGGGCATCTCTCGTTGTTGAAGGAGAGGCACGGCTGCCTGTTATCTGCTTCTGGTGGGGCTGGACACGAGTTTACTGTAGTCGCAGATCTCGGGACATAACTGGTGGATTTCATCAAGGAAGTATCGGTGCATTGGGGTATGCAGTGTTGGGGAGTAACTAGTTACATGTAACGGCGTTACGTAATTTAATTACAAAATTATTGTAACTGTAATTAGTTACAGTTACTACGAAAAAATGATTTTTTTCATTTTTCTACGTAAAGATGCTTTTTTGTCTTTGTTTTTTAATTTATTAAATCAAGCAGCAGCACGTTGCTCATCAGTCATCACTCAAAATACTATATAAAGGACATCATTATTATCTGTTTTAATGTTACAGTAGTAATTTAGCTGAAAAAAAATAAGATTTTTTTAAAATAGTTTTAGGGGGAGCTACGACAGACAACAACACAACCCTTACGAAAATTAACATTTTAATATTTAACTATAAATCCAGAGAAAATGGTTACTATTGTTTAACTGTGGTAACCAAAAATGTAAAATTATTTTACAAATGTATTTATTTAAAAGTAAATACAAATCCATTTGCAAAAAACAACAACAAAAAAACAAGGTTATTTTACTTTTATATAGGCTAAAAAAGCATGGTTAATTTTTGTAAGGGAAAAACATGACTCGTGTACAGTATTAGGATTTTTCTATAAAGATATTGTAGTATTGTAGAGTATTGCATTGTAAAGTATAGTTTTGTTCAATCTTGAGTATTAAAGTCATGAAAGAGATGGATAACAGGGCAAAATAAAGAGACTGAAGAGAAAAATGGAAGTGAAGGTGCAGTTCAGGAGAGAACTTTTAATTATTTTGCATGTCCCCAAATTAAAGATTTAAACCTTTTTTTAATGTCAGCTCCAAACAAAAAATAGTTTTGTCCATGAACTGGTTTGTATGAGTTTGAATTTTCCAGTCTGAATTTTTTTCCCAGTCCGCCCCTCCTGTAAATTAATGGCAAAGACATGGTTTCATTTACTACACATAGGCCTACTGAAGCTCGCAGTGTTTTCAACCTCTGCCATCTCAATATAGGAGTACACGAGCACATAAACATAATTTCTAGAACTGCTCTGTGTCACTTCATGTGCATTTTACTTATTTTGAGAAAACTATCATCATATACAGAGACAGCAGTTTAAAAAACACACCAATGTTTCAGGAGTTTATTACACAGAATATGTCACATGCTTATTAGATAACTGTATTTAAGTTAATGTATATGTTTTTATTTATTATTCTTTAATTTTCACAAATTTAGAAAAGTAATCAAAAAGTACTCAAAAGTAATTAGTTACATTACTTTAATAAAGTAATTAAAAAAAAAGTTACACTACTATTACATTTTAAACATGGTAACTTGTAATCTGTAACCTATTACATTTCCAAAGTAACCTTCCCAACACTGGGGGTATGCTAGGATTAATTTGTGGGCAGGTAGTGGTGGAGTGGGTGACTGAATTGCAAACTGCGCAGGAAATGTTCCTGCATCCTAAAAATATCCTGCTGTGGAGATCTGGGTCGAGTGCGCCCCAGTAAGGGAACTGGAAAAAAAAGTTTGTGGTATGTGTAAAAATTGACCCCTCCATAGGACAACTTGAGCTTGGCTATAATTGACAAATAGTCGTTAAATTCGAGTTGCCTGTGGGGGAAGGCTGAACAGATAATCTCGGTGAAATTACTAAATGCGATTGTGAACTCGGAAAAAGAAAGTAATCGAGATGAAAGGGGGTTTGGGTTTTTTTTTTACGTGACCGAAAAATCCCCACAATCTATTTGGCGGTTTGAATGGAGAGTGGGCAGGAGGGAAAGAAGAGACGAGAGATTGACTTCCGCAACTGATAGTATCTGGGTTAGGATGTTATGAGCCACTTGGGGAGGCTCAGCAGCGACGGCGTTTGGTGGGGTGGCCATGGGTTTGGCAGAGAAAGGGAGTATTGAAATTTAGCCTAGAGAAAGTAGTTGCTGGGGACTAGTGGCGGAGCTGGGTATGTTGCCAGTACTGCCAAGCGCTTGCTTGGGCTGCGGCATCGGAAACGGAAGGGGCGGTCGGTGGGGCTGTGTTCGGCGGCCATTGCGGCTGAACGCTTCCTTGAGCTGTGGACCCCGAAATGATGGTGGATGGCGGTGGGGTTGTGTGGTACAGCCAGTGCTTGCCAAGCATTTGCTTTGGGCTGCGGCATCAGAACCGGAAAGGGCTGTCGGCGGGGCTGTGTTCGGCGGCCATTGCGGCCAAGCGCTTCCTTGTGTCGTGGGTTCCGTGCTGGAGGAGGCCAGTGGTGGGGCTGTGTTCGGAAGCCCTAGCAGCCGGGCACTTGCGTGGGCTGCAGCCTCAGAGCTGGAAGGAGCTGCCAGCGGGGCTGAGTTTGATAGCCAGTACTGCCAAGCGCTAGCTGAGTTCCACTGAGTTGGCAGTAGCGTTCGGCAGGGCTGTGATTGGCAGCAGAGGCGGCCAATTGTAAGCTTGGGCTGCTCTGAAGAGGTAGAGGCCTCGGTGCAAGGCTGAACTGTGGGTGATATGGAGGTGATATTCTAAGGTCCAATTCTCACCATTAACAAACCATTTACTACAAATTCAGTTTATCCCTGTTTATGATATTTGTGTGTATGACCCTGAACTGTTTGCCCTATTATGATTTCTTTGCTGCCTGCTTTGATCACTGTGCTCAGTCTTCCTGGATTATGTTTAAACTGTCTGCTGCTTGCCCTGATCTACTGCCATTACTCTGTTAGCAAAGCTGGACCTGGAAGCTGGATCCTAACTCAGTTGATTCAGTGTTACAGAAAACATTGCCAGAAACCGATCCAGCATCTTTATATCGACTTTCGTCTGAAGTCTCAGCACAAGCTAACATCCTTGCAGCCCATCAGTAACAACTGAACCATTTGATCTCACTTACAGAGGAGTTGGTCAAAGCATTGCAGGGTTTTTACTCCCTGCTCCAGAAGCAAACCAAACACCTGCAACTCCTTTAACGAACACTTCTACGATGATGACTACGATAAGCCCTCGACTGGCCTATCCTGAGAAATTTAATGGATCTCCAGTCAATTGAAAGGACTTTTTACTTCAATGCTCACTATTTGTAGTACAACAACCCACATTATATCCCACTGATGAAAGCCATATTTCCTTTGTTTGCTCACTGTTACCTAGGGATGGGTACCGAAACTTGCTATTAAAATGGCCCCGGGGCTAAATTCTGAAAGACCGTAGTATCAGTAAGATCTGACGGTATCGGTTCTGCTTTCGGTACTGGAGGGGATAAAATTAATGTACTATGTATTTTTGCTTAATAATGTTATCGTGCACATTTTATCTCACCAAACATTTCTAATGTGCGATCATATTAAGAAGTTTGTCTGTGAGATCTGCGAGATCTCTCATGTGTGCCGCGGAGGCTGTCTGTCAGTCACACACACACACACCACAACGAGTGCGGCGCACGCACAGACATAACAGTATGAAAACTCCCGCTTAATAATAAAGAGTGACGATGGCAAAGAGATTTGCTTAATAATGTTATCGTGCACATTTTATCTTACCAAACATTTCTAATTTACGATATTATTAAGACGTTTGTCTGTGAAATCTGCGAGATCTCTCATGTGCACCGCGGAGGCTGTCTGTCAGTCACACACACACACAACAAGAACGAGCGCGGCGCACACACAAGCATAAGGGGCAGTTCACATATCGCGTCTTTTGCGTGCTCAAGTTCGTTAATTCAAATGTAGGCGCGGTGCGACGAGCTCGTTTTTTCCAGGCGTGTCCGCACCGCATCAAGTTAAAAACATCTCAACTTTTCAGAATGCTGCAAGCACACCGCAGGTCATGTAACTTCCTCACCTTTTCCGTTGCAACGTTGAAAGCTCAGCCAAGATGAAGGAACAGCTGATAGCTGTATGTGGATTTTTAAATTAATTTAGTAGCAGAGATACTGCTAGCAGTTTTTAGTGCTGCAAATCCATGTATCCATTGCTGAAATTTCCGCGTCTTCATGGAGGGAGCAGGTCATGGTTGCTTAGCAACGGCAGACTCCTCAGGAGCGCAAGTGCCCGAAGGCTTTGGGGAAAAAAAACAGGAAGCGACGAGCCTATAGTTTTTCACGCGTTTTTAGACGCGATATGTGAACGGCCCCTTAAAGTACGAAAACTCCTGCTTAATACAAAGAGGGATGATGGCGGAGACAGCAAAACGTTCCAAAGTGTGGTTATACTTCACTAGAGTTGATGCAGACAACGCTGGTTGTCATAAGTGCAAATTTTTGCATGTAAGGGCGGAAACACAAGCAATCTGTCAAAGCATCTTTCAGAAGTGCATTATGTGCAGACAGAGAAATGCTAAGTTTTTAACTGCCTAACACAACACAAAGTAACACAACACAAAATACCGATAAGAATACCGTTAATGTACCGGACCGTTAAGCAGTATCGGTAAGAGTAGTAATACCGTTAAAACCTTAACGATACCCATCCCTACTGTTAACAGAGAAAGCATAAGAATGGGCGACACCTGTCTGGAGCGATAGTCGATCGACCTTCTGAACATTTGACAACTTCTTCTAAAGATTTGGTGAGATTTTTGAGAATCCCGAGGGAGGTAAAGCAGCTGGTGAGCAGTTGTCAGTTCTCTGTCATGGGAAAAAGCATGGCTGCGGATTATGCACTAACTTTCCACACACTTGCGGTTGAGTGGATGACACTCTAAAATTGTTGTTTTGAAAATTATTAAATCTGGAACTTCAATCAGAGCTTGATTGTCATGACGAGGGGAGGAATTTGGATCTGGTCATCCGTATTGATAATTTAATTAAAGGTCCCATGACATGGATTATTTCCTTTTCTTTAAATGCTTTTTAATGTTTCCTTAGGTGTACTTATATTGTTAGTATGATTTTTACATTTAAATTTTAGAAATAAAAAGCATTTTTATATCCTGATAATAGCCCTCTGGCTTGAATGCTCTGTTTGAAGGGGCGTGTCTGCTGTGAGACAACTGTTGTGATTGGCTGACATCTTTGCATTTGAAATGCGTATTACATGTGGAACCCTTTCAAATACTACAGCTGTCGAGATTAACGATTCATGGATTTGTTGATTATATAATTATTTTTTCGATCTTTTCCCATCACATGAAAGGCTGCAGTGATGGGCCGAGTAGACAGAGTCTGTTTATCGCGTGAATGCAGTGATCTCGTCATTATTGCAACACATTTTCTCTCACAAAATGCTTTCACCACAACTAACAGCAAACAAATGAATACACCACATGAATACAGTAAGAGCTCCGTTGTGCAGCATAACAGCGTCATTCATTGTAACGGCAGTTTGGGCAAGAGTGCAGATAAAATATACTCGCGATGTGTGACAGCTCCGAAAAAAGGGAGCGTTCTTTGATCGCTCTCTGTAGTTAAATAACAATTTAAATAACAGATTTGTTTCATGCTACTAAGAGAAACAACGTGAAGTTGATCGTTTAGTCACTGGCTTGAATCACTGATGCATAAACAGTATTAAACGATTTAGAAAGAAAGTCTGTGTGAACTTGAATAATTAGCTGCACATCAGAAATCACTGATCACAGATCAGGCATTAATGAACACTGTTACTCACTGTTTGCGCCGGTGCTGTCGAATCCATATCATAAAATTCTGTTTATAACGCCTGTGCTGACATTGTGACTGAATTATATGTAAATATTTGGGTGGGCAAAGCAGAGAAAGGGGAGGTAACATTTCTCTTTACAACGTCACAAAGAGGAGATTCCAGATCAGACCGTTTGAGCTTCCATTTTCTCAAAGGCAGAGAAAGATAGCAAAATCTTGATTTTTTACGAGCATAGTGCCCAACTCGTCCTGCCCAAAGCAACCCCTCTGTAGTGAGTTCACACTTCCATACTTTACTCATTGTAAATGGTATAGTATCTCAGTTAATACACCTATGAAAGATTCGGGGGCAGCCACAAATCTTATTGATGCTAATTTTGCAAGATCTCAAAACATTCCTCTAATAATGTGTGACTCTGTGTTGGCTGTGGCAGCACAAGATGGGCGCCCCCTGTGAATGGGCCATGTTCACCACACCACAGGAGAGCTTTTTCTTCAGATTTGAGCTTTGCATAAGGAAACCATCCATTTGTTCCTAATAAACTCACCACAGAACACAGTAATAATTGGTTTCCCCTAGCTCCAGAAACAACCAAATCAGCTGGTAAGAAAAAAACAATTTATCCACTGATCTTATTTTTGTCTGCTCAACTGCATGCACGCCCTTTCCCTTAACCAAGACACCACCATTTCTATCGAGGAAGGTCCACCTATCTTCTCTGAGCTCCCTCCAATATATCATGATTTGACAGAGGCGTTCAGTAAAGTCAAAGTGTCTGATACATGATATTTTCATTATGTTTATCATAATTATCTACTCACCGTGATAATGACTGTGCCATAGAACTGCTACAAGGAACCATGCCCCCAGAGGCCAAATATTTTTGCTGTCCCAACTTAAATCTAACACCATGAAAGCTTATATCGAAGAGGAATTGGCCGAAGGATTCATCTGGCTGACCACTTCTCCAGCATCAGAAGGCTTCTTCTTTGTGAGTAAGAAAGATGGTGGTTTACATCCATGTATTAATTATCGTGGCCTCAATGATATTACTGTCAAGTTCCACTACCCACTGCCTCTAGTACCTGCAGCTTTTGAACAACTCTGCTCTGCTAAATACTTCACTAAATTTGACCTACACAGTGCCTACATCCTACTGGCCTCTACAAATACTTGGTTATGCCATTCGGGCTGGTCATTAGTCCTTCTGTGTTTTCAGAAACATGATGAATCAGTGTGTCATAGTTTATATTGTTGACATTCTCATATACTCTAATTCTCTTGAAGATTATGTAATGCTTAGGAAGGGGGGAAATAAACTGCCATGGTCCACAGCAGCAATCAACTCCTTTCAACTGGTTAAAGAACATTTCACCACATCTCCCATATAGCACCACTCTAACCCTGAAGAGAACTTTACTGTGGAAATCGAGAAATAGGCTAGGTGGGCATTATTCTTCACACATATCAAATTCACAGTTACCTATCAACCCAGCTCCAAGATTCCACAGCAGACACTTTGTCCAGGCAGTTTGAATCTTCTGCAGTTTGCCCTTCTAATGAACCCATCATTTCACCTACATTTGTTATGTCCCCAGTACAATGGGATATCATGTCTGTGATCGCTGAGGCCCAGGTTTCTGATCCATCACCACCACACTGTCCACAAAATTTTACCTACATTTCAGCCACTTTACGCCGCAGGGTAATTCAGTGGGCACACAACACACTAAGTTCTGGACATCCAGACATCAATGCTACTGTTCAACTCCTCAATATCAAGTTTTAGTGGCCATCACTGCAGTCAGATGCCATAGCTTTCATTCATAGTTATATGGCCTACCAAAGGTACAAGTCCTCTTGTCAGGTTCCTACCGGTCTGCTCCAGCCATTACCCATACCACAGCGACTATGGTCACGCATAGCCATCGATTTCATCACCGACCTCCCCAATTCTCAGGGTCATACAACCATTCTCGCTGTTATTGATCGTTTTCCAAAAGACTGTCATCTCATCCCCTTACCCAAGTTGCCTTCTGCCCTGGAAACTGCAGAACAATTATGCAACTGTGTGTTTCTATGGACTTTCAAAGACTGTGTCAGATCAGGGACCTCAGATCAGGGACCTCAGTTCATCTCCCATTTATGGTCAACCTTTTTCCAGAAACTCAATGTCAACATCAGCTTAATTTACATCAACATCGGTCTCAACCAACTACTTACCTGTATCCTCAGATCATATTGTCACCATAACCAGATATATTGGAGTCAATATTTGTTCTGGGCTGAATATGCACAAAACTCCATCTTTAAGACTTCCACTAGATTAGCTCCTTTCCAGTGTATGCTTGGCTATCAACCACTCCTCTTCCCCTGGCCCAGAGAACCCAGGGAACTTCCTGCAACAGAGTGAGAATGTGTGGAATGAGGTGCATGTGCATTTGCAAAGAGCAGTAAGATGTCAAAAGGAACAAGCTGATCCCTCACGCCGTCCTCACCCTAACAACTGCCCTGGATAATGGGTCTTGCTATCCACTCGTGATCTTCATCTCAAGATAATATACGGGAAACTCAGCCCCAGGTATGTGGGTCCTTTCAAAATAATAAGACAAATAACTCTTAATGGGTGGTTGATTGCAATTTCACTTTTTTAATGTTAGTTAGTGTGTAATGTTGCTGTTTGAGCATAAACCTGGCTGGCTTGCTCTGTGCTTGTTTTGGGGAAGTCGTGGCCTAGTGGTTAGAGAGTTTGACTCCTAACCCTAGGGTTGTGGGTTCGAATCCCATAAATGGCTGCCCACTGCTCTGGGTGTGTGTTCACAGTGTGTGTGTGTGTGTGTGTGTTCACTGCTCTGTGTGTGTGCACTTTGGATGGGTTAAATGCAGAGCACGAATTCTGAGTATGGGTCACCATACTTGGCTGAATGTCACGTCACTTCACTCACTTAAACAATATCTGTAAAGTTGCAGCGCTGAAAGTTCAATGCAAACAGAGATTTTTTTGTTGTGATTTTTAAAATTCTGGCAGTTTAATGTCTACAAAAACGGCTGGTAAGGAACTACAACGAACTTCTTCCCAGGCAAATTATGTCATGAACCCAGATAAACACCACCCCCAGGAACACGCAACAAAGTGGGCGAGGCCATGTTGTGCTGCTTTTGAGAAGAGGAAGAGAAAATTAGTGGTGCACGTAAACATCTGTGTATGTATGAATCACGATTCTGTCTTCTAACGATTCTAAAGCATTCACAAGTTTCAAAACCAATGTTCTAAATCAGCGGTTCTTATTACTGTTCCTCGGGTTGACCTGCTCTGCATCTCTCTCTCTCTCTCTCTCTCTCTCTCTCTCTCTCTCTTTCTCTCATTCAGATCGTCAGATCAGCTCCAACAAACTGTTCCATTTATACACTTAATTTCATATAGCAATGAAAAGCGTTATACATGGACGTGCATACGGTTAGTGTGCTGTATTAAACCTTTAATCCAAATAAAACCGTCTATTAAAAGCTAACAGAAGCAGTAGCATTTACAAACAACAGCTATCTAAAAGTATGAGACAACAACAAACAAACATACAATTAAGAGCCATGCTTGCACAGGTTCATTAATATTCTCTGTGTCTCAGTCCAGCTCAAATTGATAAACAATATAGAGGATGTCATTGTTTACAATAAAATGGAGCACATTCTGAACTTAAGGGGTGAAATGTTCAGACACGCTGTAGAGGCAGTTTAGCAAATCACAACACACCGAGCCAGCTGACCAATCTCAGCCCAAGCAATAGCCCATCGTGTATTTCTGAGGGAGGATCTTCATAATAACAGGAAATGATCGAGGCGTTTGTCAAAGAAGAGACAGATTGGTGTGGAATAAAGGTAAATTATGCTAAAATTATGTGCTTTTTAAAAAGCGAAGCATGAACACGTTAAACTGCACCCCATAAACACAATCAAGCCTAGAAAAAAAGCTGTCAACCACCCCTTTAACTACATAATATAAGTTTTTTTTTTATCTCTTCTACTCAATTACCGTATCTCATCCACGTTTTGTGTCTCCCTGCTTAAGCCCACTGATGGTACGAGAGGAGAGGAGAACCTAGATGGGGCTGGCAACCAGGGAGGCTTACCAAGTGCATGAAATGCTAGATTCCAGATGCCGGGGCAGAACTCTGCAATACCTTGTGGACTGGGAGGTGTTCGGTCCAGAAGAGAGGTCGTTCGTCAACTTATATTATATACTGGACCCTTCACTTACTGTTGACTTTCATCGGACCCATCCAGACAAATCGGGCCCTCAACCTCGTGGAAAACCCCGGCGTCGATTGCCTCCTCACACAAGGAGCCACAGCAGGGTGGGGGCTCTTTCACAAATCAAGCCTCTGTGGCTCCATCCGATCACAACCTGAGTGCGCCATCACCTGAGTACTGATCCCTCTCAAGGACTTAATTTCCCATCACCCCATACCTGGCGCTGAATACACTCTCACCTGCATCCCATGGAGAATTTAGCCAGCACTTTCACTCACACTTCCTATGAAGTTTTGTTTTGACATGGCTAACAACTTTTTTATCCCTGTTACCATTTATCCCTGTTTATGATACTTCTGTGTATCAGCCTGGACTGTTTGCCTTATTACGATTTCTTTGCTGCCAGCCTTGATCACTGTTTAAATTAAATCGATTAGAAATTTTAATCAACTGATAGCCCTACATATACATTAGATTTTCACAAGATGATTATTGTATCCAAAATAACTCACAATAACTACTAATGCAATATGTAGGCGGACTGACTCATTATGCAAAAGTAGGCAACAGCCTTGGGCCCCCAAATGCCAAGGGCCCCCTACAATGCTTTTCATCTAAGAGATGCGCATTAAGCGCGGACACACTGTTTACAGTGTTTATCACTACTACAACGGTCTTTGTGTCTGAGTTGAACACACTTCTTGAGTATTCTGCTTGTAGCAAATTAAAATATAATGTATCTGATGTTGTAATTAAATACTGAGCAACAGTGCGTATTATATGTTTATTGTTTTAACCCAAGTAGAGGACAGATACACAGTTACTTGCTTGGTTGATAAAATCTTTAGGTGTGTAAATGTATAATTTCCTTTTCAAATTTATAGATAAAATAACTAAAATAAGTGTATTTTAAAAGTTTAGAATAAGACAGCCTTGTGTGTGTTTTGCTCCTCATGTGCCTTCATGTGTTTCCTTCCTTATTTGGTTCCCGTATAGTTTTATTATGATTCCTGTCACCTGTGTTTATTAATTATTCATTTTATATAAGTTTGTGCTTTTGCATTATATCTCTGTCAGGTCTAGTTGTCGTTATGTTGATGTGTTCCTTGCTGTTTCCAGTGTTGATGTTCCCTGTTTTCCATTGGATTAAAGACTGTTTACTCTTAACCTCCTCGCGCCTTCATTCCTGTTATCCCTGTGTGTGCGTGTCATGACAATCACAGTCATCAGTGGACTTTCCTCTTCAACATAGGCTATATTTTTTCACACTTTTCTCATTCTCACTAATTCAAGTTTTTACATGAATGGATCTCTGAAGAGAACTAACTGTCTTCAGAAAACTTTCCATGGGATTTTCGTTTTATCTGATGAAGGAATGTTTATGAACACTGCATTGCTTTGTTTATGGTTGTTACTGGGGAAACTGCAGAGATTCTGATGTTCCAAAAGCGTTTCCTGCTGGAAGAGAATCAATGTACATTTCCAATGATTCCATCTGCAGTTTTTGTTCAGACCAATGTGAAAATCCACCTTCTTAATCCTGTTTTAAATTAATATCAGAATTTATACTTCTGACTCTCTTGAATGGTTAAAAGGCTCAATTGTGAAGTTTATCATTTTATGATTTATTTAGTTTTTGTGAAAAATGTAAATCAATTGCTGTTTCATGGTCTACAACATGAAAGAAAGCCATTATAACATGTACATGATAAATGTAGAAACAAGACACACAACTGTGATGCACACATTATGCAGCAGCAAGCATCACAACAACAAAAAAAGGAACCTCAAGTCTAAATTTGTAAATGTGTGCAAACACATAGGGCCCTATTAACATATTTTGCCTGGGGCTGCAAATCACTAAATTTTGAAAATAAATAAATAACGCAATCCATCAAATTAATCTTTAACTTTGTTTATTTTGTGTTTTCTCTGTTTTGGATAAAGAATCCCACTCAAAAGAGTGTATGGATGTAGAGAAAGACTTCGTAACCATAACTGTACAAAAGCATGGGGGAAAACATACTGTTGATTTGCACTTCCTGCAGACTAATTCGTCAATATTGGTATTTTGACACCATTTCTTCAAACTAATTTCCAAATCAATCAATCAATCAAAATTTATTTATAAAGCACAATTAAAACAACAGTAGTTGACCGCTGTGCGGTACAAACCTTGCTAAAAAGACATAAAATAAACAGTTTTGACCGCAAATACATTAAAGAGGAGAAAAATCACTGATAGGTGACAGATCCTTATACTCTAAGGACAATTATAAGCCCTTGAAGTTTTTAACTTAGTGTAACAGACACGCCAGGTTCCAACACCATCCAATCACAGCACACTCCCTCACCTGAATACTGAACACACCCACCTGCACCTCATCAGCACCTTAATTGACTGGCATATAAAAGACACTCACACACACAGCCACTGTCCGGTCTCATTCACAACTAGGGCTTACCTCCATGCTTACTTGAAGGACTACCTGTCTTCAGTGTTGGGAAGGTTACTTTGGAAATGTAATAGGTTACAGATTACAAGTTACCCTGTTTAAAATGTAATAGTAGTGTAACTGTTTCAATTATTTTATTAAATTAATGTAACTAATTACTTTTGAGTACTTTTTGATTACTTTTCTAAATTTGTGAAAATTAAAGAATAATAAATAAAAGCATATACATCAACTTAAATACAGTTATCTAATAAGCATGTGACGTATTCTGTGTACTAAACTCCTGAAACATTGGTGTTTTTTTGAAACTGCTGTCTCTGTATATGATGATAGTTTTCTCAAAATAAGTAAAATGCACATGAAGTGACACAGAGCAGTTCTAGAAATTATGTTTATGTGCTCATGTACCCCTATATTGAGGCAGCAGAGGTTGAAAACACTGCGAGCTTCAGTAGGCCTATGTGTAGTAAATGAAACCATGTCTTTGCCATTAATTTACAGGAGGGGCGGACTGGGAAAAAAATTCAGACTGGAAAATTCAAACTCATACAAACAAATTCATGGACAAAACTATTTTTTGTATGGACCTGACATAAAAAACGTTTAAATTTTTAATTTGGGGACATGCAAAATATTTAAAAGTTCTCTCCTGAACTGCACCTTCACTTCCATTTTCTCTTCAGTCTCTTTATTATGCCCTGTTATCCATCTCTCTCTTGACTTTAATACTCAAGATTTAACAAAACTATACTTTACAATACAATACTCTACAATACTACAATATCTTTATAGAAAAATCCTAATACTGTACACGAGTCATGTTTTTCCCTTACAAAAAATTACCATGCTTTTATATAAAAGTAAAATAACCTTTTTTTTTTTTTTTGCAAATGGATTTGTATTTATTTTTAAATAAATACATTTGTAAAATAATTTTAAATTTTTGGTTATCACAGTTAAACAATAGTAACCATTTTCTCTGGATTTATAGTTAAATATTAAAATGTTAATTTTCGTAAGGGTTGTGTTGTTGTCTGTCGTAGCTCCCCCTAAACCTATAAAAAAAAAATCGGAATTTTTTTTCAGCTAAATTACTACTGTATCATTACAACAGATAATAATGATGTCCTTTATATAGTATTTTGAGTGATGACTGATGAGCAACATGCTGCTGCTTGATTAAATAAATAAAAAACAAAGACAAAAAAGCATCTTTACAGATGAAACTGACCTGAAACCCTGAACAGTAGTTCTGCTTCTCTGCTCCAGCAGTCCACTCTATTCTATTTCATTCTATTCTATTCTATTCTATTCTATTCTCTCTCTCTCTCTCTCTCGCATTGATTACTCTGATCCAAACCGTTTGGCGGAGGCGCGGAGAGCGCGCGAGTCATGACTAACAATTCATGATTTATTAGAGATTTAATTATCAAATGGCGGATTCGCAAATGATCGCTTTAGTACATTCGGCAGGCAATTATACAATAATGATATTAAATAGTGGGGCAAAAATCGGCTGCCAGGCCACCGGGAATTGTCCCGGTTCTCCCTGTGTCCAGTCCGCGCCTGATCTCCACAGACACGCAGAATGTGCAAGTCATATTTTGCATTTTTGGGGCTTTATATTTACAGACACTAGTCGATGTCATATTTTGATTCAAGTGTACTGACCTACTTTTGATTTAGTCATCCAAAATGTGGCATATTCCGTCCGCGTTAGGCATTTCGTTTGTATGACTGGATTCTACGAACCAGACTGTATTTCCGCATCCCGGAAATTATTAGGGCGGTATGTCTCAGAATAGTCAGTGCAATTTGGGAAAGAAATCAGTTAAATCTGTATGTGGATATGTGTAAATATTCAAATGTAATCCCCTTTGTAATCGTAAAAAATTTAATAAGTAACTGTAATTTAATTACTTATTTTTTCTTAGTAACTGTAACTAATTACAGTTACAATAATTTTGTAATTAAATTACGTAACACCGTTACATGTAACTAGTTACTCCCCAACACTGCCTGTCTTATACTCACCTGTCTCCAGCGATCTCAGGTTCCCTCCTGTGTTCATCTCCGACCTGTCTGTATAAATGCGGATTCTGAAGGAACTAATCGGAGGGAGACTGGTAGGCTATTCCACAGTTTTGAAAACTGAAAATACATGGTCACCCCTCAGCTTCAGTCTAGATTTAGGAACCATCAACTAGGGTTGTGCCGATAGACGATAGTATTGTGTATCGACGATCGTCAGAGATATCGCCATAAGCAGAATTCTCTGTCGATAATCAAGACGATATTAGGCTCATTTTCCTATTAATGTATTATATTATAATAATAATAACTATTATTTTTATTTTTATTAGGCTGCTTATTATAATTCGGCTTTTAAACTGCCCAGCTATTTCACTTAATTTAACTGCCCACATTTCACACACACACACCTCGCACGCGCAGGAGGATTACAGAATGTAGTCGGTGAAGTTGTAATGCTTTGACTCGGAAAATTCGTTAAATCCATGAAATGAAAGAGATAGAAAACGACGAGTTGGTGTCCCACACATTTAATGGCTGGTATACGGCAACGCGCTCTTCTCATACATGAGAGATTAACTCTTTCTTGGTGTCACAAATAAAGTAAAGACAAAATAATTAACAAGGCGGCAGAGCGAATTTATCCATAGTGCATGGTTCTCACGTAGTCCTTTTCTTAAAGACTGATCACTTAACTTATAAAACACACTATGTGGTGATGACGTAGAAGGACTACGTGAGAACCACTTTGGATAATAAGTTCAATCTGCCGCCTTGTTATTATTTTCATGCACACCGCACTATAATGTGATGCATGCAAAATACATAGTTTTGGCCGTTACAAAGTCTCCATCCACAAACAGACATACATCGTCTGCAGATATAAGGTATTTCATTGCACTTTAACAAGTAATCTAAACGGCCTATATACTGTATGTGCAATATATTAAACGAGCCCTCACTAACTGAGTTTAATGCCACAGTTATGTTAGAATGCATCTCATTCTTGTTTCTGTTGCGGTGCATCGAGCTCGTCATGAGGCGCGCGGTCCGGAGCACTGTATGACTGATGCATCAGTTCAATTCAACTTTACTACAAATATATCAACTTACCTGTTTTAAATACTTTATATTTAAATGTTCGTTTATGCCCAATATAAGTGTTTAACTGTTGGACTTTAAATGAAATCTAATATTGATTTTCACCGTTGACTGATTTTGCAGAACATTTAGACTGATAACTTCCCTGCTCAGATGCGGACGTGCGATATGCCAGTCGCGTCTGACTATGTATGAACTAGCTGTTTTAAATACAGTATTTTTATATTTAACGTCAGTATGTTTGAAAGTAGTTTTTTGATTATTGGTGAGTCAACAGGCTCTCTTGCGCACCTGTGCAGTTTAAAACACCAAATAGTTATGCTATGACAAGAACAAAGAGTCTCTCTCTTGCTCCACCCATGCTCGATAATATTGTGTATCGTCGATCTCACGGGCTGACGATATGACGATTTGAAAAATGACCATATCGCCCAACACTACCATCAACACTCTTTTCTCATAAGACCTCAACGGTCTAGCAGATATATTTGTGTCACAGTGTCTGGGTTGTGTTCCCTGGGTTTCCACTAGGTGTCCTCCTTTCTCACGGTGTCTGTCTCCTTATCACTTCCTGTTCCCTTATTTGGTCACCTTCCTCCTGTTTAGTAATTGATTGTTCCCCACCTGTCTCCTGTTCCCTCATTATCCTTCTTTGTATTTATACCCGGTCTGTCTGAGTCTGTTTTACGGAGTCCTTGTTTAATGTTCCTTGTTGAATGTTAATTCATGTCCGTCAGTTCTTGCCCTTGCCTTGTCTTCTTGTTTGGTTTATGTTATGTTTGGATATTCTGGTTTTGACCCTGCCTGGACTGTTTACCCCTTTGGATTACCCTTTAAATAAAGGACTTACCTGCAATTGGTTCCCTCTCCTGTGTTATCTGTAACACAGCCCAAGATGGCCGTCAATCCAGCGCCACAGCACAAGATGGCCATCAGTCCAGCGCCACAGCACAAGATGGCCACTAACCCAGCGCCAATGCCCAAATTGGCCACCGATCCAGCGCCACAGTACAAGATGGCCGCCAGCCCAGCGCCAATGCCCACATTGGCCACCGGTTCAGCGCCACAACCCCAGATGGCCGCCAGCCCAGCACCACAGTACAAGATGGCCACCTGTCCAGAGTCATGGCCCAAGATGGCTGCTTGCCCAGCGCCGCTGCACAGGATGAGAGTCTCAGCTGACCCTCCAGAGTCGAGTCAGGTGCCAGCGGACCCTCCAGAGTCGAGTCAGGTGCCAGCGGACCCTCCAGAGTCGAGTCAGGTGCCAGTGGACCCTCCAGAGTCGAGTCAGGTGCCAGTGATCTCTCCAGAGTCGAGTCAGGTGCCAGTGAACTCTCCAGAGTCAGGGCTAGTCACCGCTGATCCTCCAGAGTCAGGGCTAGTCACCGCTGATCCTCCAGAGTCAGGGCTAGTCACCGCTGATCCTCCAGAGTCAGGGCTAGTCACCGCTGATCCTCCAGAGTCAGGGCTAGTCACCGCTGATCCTCCAGAGTCAGGGCTAGTCACCGCTGATCCTCCAGAGTCAGGGCTAGCCACCGCTGATCCTCCAGAGTCAGGGCTAGCCACCGCTGATCCTCCAGAGTCAGGGCTAGCCACCGCTGATCCTCCAGAGTCAGGGCTAGCCACCGCTGATCCTCCAGAGTCAGGGCTAGTCACCGCTGATCCTCCAGAGTCCGGGCTAGTCACCGCTGATCCTCCAGAGTCAGGGCTAGTCACCGCTGATCCTCCAGAGTCAGGGCTAGTCACCGCTGACCTTTCAGAGTCAGGGCTAGTCACCGCTGACCTTTCAGAGTCAGGGCTAGTCACCGGTGATCTTCAAGGACTGAGTCAAGTCACCGGTGATCTTCAAGGACTGAGTCAAGTCACCGGTGATCTTCAAGGACTGAGTCAAGTCACCGGTGATCTTCATGAGCAAAGGCAAGTCACCATTGATCTTCATGAGCAAATACAAGTCACCAATGATCTTCATGAGCAGTGTCAGGCCAGCACCAATCTTCTGGAGTCCAGTAAGGACACCAGGGAATTACCAGAGTTTCGTCGTCCCGTTGGTCCAGCCGCACGGAGGTCTGCTCCACCTTGGGGGGCTCTGGTCCTGACCACATGGCTGTGGTGGTCTTCTGCTCCGCCCTGGGGGCCTTCCGCCCTGACCACACGGCTGTGGGGGTCTTCCGCTCCGCCCTGGAGGACTCTGGCTTCGTCCACAAGGACGTGGTGGCCTTCTGCTCCACCCTGGGGGGCTTCCGTCCTGACCACACGGTTGTGGTGGTCTTCTGCTCCACCCTGGGGGGCTCTCGCCCTGACTACACGCTTGTGGTGGTCTTCTGCCCCGCCCTGGAGGACTCTGGCCTCGACCGCAAGGATGTGGTTGTCTTCTGCTCCGCCGTGGGGGGCTTCATGTTGTTTTTTGCCTTTTGTTTTTGTGTTCACCCCTGTCCCTGTTCCTCTCTGTTAGTCTGGCCCTCCGTCCCTCCCCCTGAACCTCCTCCTGTCCTCCTCCCTCCTGGTCTTTCTGTGTTGTGTTTACATTCTAGTGCCTGTTCCCCATGTTTTTCTTTTCTGGCCCTCCGTCCCTCCCCCTGAGCCTCCACCTGTCCGCCTCCCTCCTGGTCTCTGTTTTGTGTCTGTCGTGGAGCGTCTGGGAGCCGCTCCGTAGAGGGGGGGTACTGTCACAGTGTCTGGGTTGTGTTCCCTGGGTTTCCACTAGGTGTCCTCCTTTCTCACGGTGTCTGTCTCCTTATCACTTCCTGTTCCCTTATTTGGTCACCTTCCTCCTGTTTAGTAATTGATTGTTCCCCACCTGTCTCCTGTTCCCTCATTATCCTTCTTTGTATTTATACCCGGTCTGTCTGAGTCTGTGTTACGGAGTCCTTGTTTAATGTTCCTTGTTGAATGTTAATTCATGTCCGTCAGTTCTTGCCCTTGCCTTGTCTTCTTGTTTGGTTTATGTTATGTTTGGATATTCTGGTTTTGACCCTGCCTGGACTGTTTACCCCTTTGGATTACCCTTTAAATAAAGGACTTACCTGCAATTGGTTCCCTCTCCTGTGTTATCTGTAACACCGAACGTGACAATTTGGGCTTAAAAGATCACTCAGGTATTCAGGAGCCGTTTCTACTTAAAGCTAAAAATAAACATAAGATTTTAAACTTGATCCTGCAACAGACTGGCAACGAGTGCAAATAGCATAATATTTGGGAGATATGATCAAATCTGTGTGTGCTAGTCAAAAATCTTGCAGCCACATTTTGAACCATCTGGAGTCGATTTATGTTTGATTGATTTATTCCCATATAAAGGGAATTAAAATAATCGAGCCATGAAGACACAAAACCATGGATCACTCTCTCTAACTCTTGAAATGACAAAAAACTCTTGGCTTTTGATAGCAATCTTAATTAGAAGAAACTGGATTTGACTACTGAATTTATCTGTTTATCGAACTTGAGTGCGGAGTCAAAGGAAACACCCAGATTTCTGCAGGAGTCCAGATCTCCCAATTCACAATCGGGGCCCCTGAAGACCCAAACACAATGGCCTCCATTTTGCTCCTATTTAGATGTTAAACATTTCAGGAGAACCAGGACTTAATACCAGACAACCACTTATTCAGAGATTCCAAGCCTCTTTTATCATTTTCCCTCAAGGGCAGATAGATTTGGGTGTCATCAGCATAAAAATGAAATGACACCCCATGCTTGGTAAGAATGGAACCCAGAGGAAGCATATACAATGAGAACAGAACAGGAGCCAAAAATGGAACCCCGAGGAACTCCAAAATGCAAGATGGAGCTAGATGAAGAAAAACCATTAAGATAAACAGAAAACATTCTTTCTTCAAGATCGAATGTAAACCAGTCAAGAGCGCAACCTGTAATGCCCACCCATTTTTCAAGGTGTGGTATAAGGATTCTAAACACTACCTTAGTCAGCTAATGGCCAGCCAGAAAGACAGTCCCACCTCATATTCATGGCACCCATTAACTGCAGAGGATCCATTGGTGAGGAAGTAATGTAATGCTAAATTTCTCTCAATCTGTTTCAATGGAGAAACAAACTCATCTTTATCTTGGGTGGCTTGAGTGTGAGTAAATTTTCTGAAAATTATAATTTTTGAGTGAACTATTCCTTTAAACAATAGTAAGCAGCAAAGTCAAAATTTTACATTTATCAAGTAAATAAACCTACTAATGACATAAACCAAGATATAAAAAATATTTTGACATCAAAAACTACTCACATTAACATTTACATTTAATCATTTAGCAGACGCTTTTATCCAAAGCGACTTACAAATGAGAACAATAGAAGCAGTCAGGTCAACAAGAGAACAACAACAGTATACAAGTGCCATGAGTATAGAACGCATAGCCAGGTATTTGTTTTTTTTTAATAAATGGAAAGACAAGAAAAGGAAAAGTGCTAGTATTAGTTGGTTAAGTGCTGTCGAAAAAGATGAGTCTTTAGATGTTTCTTGAAAATGAGTAAAGAATCAGCTGTACGAATTTAAGCTTAATTTATATTTATTACATTTAAGCTTAATTTATATTTATTCAATGAGTGAATAAATGCTGGACACTTTTATTCAGAGCAGCCTAAAAATAAAAAATGCTGCAATACAATATTCAAAAATTCCTGGTCCAATGTTCTGTAACTAGCACATCTTGATTGTAAACACTGATTCTATATCGCATGCAGTGACAGTACCAGACACTACCAGCACATGCGACTTTGTGCCCCCTGTAGTTTCCTGCAGAGTGCCACTGACAGTCCTGCATTTGTGCAAATGTACATTGGTCGTCATGACGACCACTAAGGAAACTAGCTATTAACTTTTGTGTTTTGATAATCCAGGCTCAGGGCTCAGGGCTGAGCTGTATTATTGAATGGGAGAGTATATTGAAAATTCCCATTAGATATCTTGAAAGCAGTGAGTCACTGTCTAAACCACACAGCTCTGTTACTGGTATCCACTTGTAACAAAGAGATGTGAGATGGATCATACATGATGGGCTATACTGGAACTGCCTCTTGACTCATTCAATTAAACAGAAAATTTAAATTAAAGATTCAAATTGAAATTGACACACTGATCCCTCTCCAAATTTAAAGCTGGATTTTAAACACATTCTACAATACTGGTTCAATATGTACAGACAGCTAAACTGCAGAGATTTGGCTTATTATGGAGTTTTTCAGCAATCCACGGTGCCCTTAAGGTGACCTGTTCGGTTAGTTTTGTCATGGCCACAACATAATAACTTGCAGCAACGTGATAATATGTTGTGACCAGGAGATATTAATTTGAGGGAACGTCATATTAACTTGTAGGAATGTGATATTTTGTCATGGCCATGAGATAATATTGTCGAGATAATGACATCCTTATGTCGTGGCCTTCGAGTGTAATGTGTAAAACCAAAGCTGCGTGACCATAGGGATTATCAAAAATAGATAAAACATTTTTATAAACATTCATGTTTGTAAATGATTATTATTATAATTACGTTAAGTTATTAGGGCTATATTTTTATATTTATTGTTATCTATTGTTATACAGTAAGTTTATTTCCCCTTTCAATTTGTGTATCACTTTACCTAGTTAACATTTTGTATAATTATGCTAGCATTTTAATATATTTATTAAATAAATGCCTGACTAATATGCAAATAAAGTTTTGACTTTATGATTTATGCCCATGTGTGAGGTTAAATATGCGTGTTGTCTTTTTATTTACAAATGAAACTACTACATGAATAATTATAGTATTTATAATTATGGTCAATTAATTAGCCAAAATAAAATAAAATATATGTTAAATTTAAACTGCATTCCAGCAAAAAATTCCAGTCAGCATAATCAAAGCATTATCGACATCTCGAGCATTTACAGTAGGCTATTTATAAAAGTATTCAGAACGATAAGTAACGAGATCAAAATGAAGGGAAAAAATTTATATAAACGAATATAATGATAATAATAATAATAATAATATACAAATATTATGGGGAAAAGACTATCAGTTAATGGACGTACAAGACCATTGTAGGCCTATTTTACATTATGCATTTTATGTAACATTTATTCATGATAAACTTCACTTGAATGCTGACTATCACACGTAATAACATATTTACCGTACCTCTACATGCTGGCGAAGGGTTGATGTTGAGATTTTATAAGCTGCTAGCTTGGTCTCCCTAAGCAAACACCTTACACTGCATAATACAGCATAAATATGACCAGGGGTCTTTTTCTTTTAGTTCAACTTCAGCAGAATAAAACTGGTTTTCAGCTGGGTCTGCACCATAACACCTGTCTTGTCCATCTACATCTTTCTTGTGGTTTTAGTGCTAGTTTGCTTTCCTACTCATTAAAAGTAGAAGTACACAAAAAAAGATACTCAATTTCAGTAACGCGAGTAAGCATAGTTTGATACCTGTTGAGTACTTCGGTTTAAATGTTTGACAATGGTTACACTGCTTACATTTTAAATAGGGTTACTTGTAATCTGTAAACTTTTACTTTTCCAAAGTAACCTTCCCAAGACTGACAACATCACATGAGCAGTGGAATAATTCTAACCCCAGCCTCTGCTAATTAATTGCTACAAGAATTCTTTCATGTAAGATAATTGCTCTAAATAATGAACATGATATTTGTTCTCCAATTGTCATGTATTTGTGTGTGCGTGTGTGTGTGTGTGTGTGTGTGTGTGTGTGATTCAGTCATAACTTGCCTACATCTTGGTTCCCTCAGGATACTTGAGCAGATTGTACAGGAATATGTATGCCCTTTAAAAATTGAGCTGTTATTTTCTTTACATACTGAAAGACGTGGAATGGAAGAGCATAATCTATTTAAGCCTACATGACATACAAACAAGAATCCTCTTCTAATCGCAGGTCTAGAGATCCAGTAGATCCAACCAAACAGCATTGCAATATTGTAAAACTTTAAAATTACTAGAAACTTTACTTAAATTACTAGAAACAAACATCATAGAGACTTGACGACCTCCAGAGATTGAACTGCTTAAATGTAAACAAACCAATGACAGGTGGATGGATGTTCAGAATAAAAAGAAAAAAGAAAAAATATATATTTTTGGCTTCTCCCTCTGCGTGTATTTTAAAGACCCGAAAACCTCTCACATCTTCCTGTCAATGCACAATTAGAGGTAACATGTGATCTTACATGATTATTTCTCCACTACAAATGAGTTCATTGACCAACTACTTGCTGTTTTTTGCTGCTGCTCAAACTCTGTCTACACAACCAAAACCTGCTCCCATAAATACACTTGTGCAGTGCTGACATCCTCTATGATGTCATCAGTCATGGTGCATCTAGAATCTGTATCAGTGGATTCAGCCTCTCAAATCACTCTTCAAAACACAAACACAAAACAATATGATGTATTCTATAAGCTTCAATATTACATCTATCTTTCTAGAGCTTTAAATCAACAAAAGGGGTCTTAAACAAGCTCTTGCATCCCTACAGTGATTTGTTTTCTTTAGCTTTACTGATTAAAGACTGGATGCAATTTATTCTTTTTGGACTGTATAACTGAAATTATATGTATTAGGGTTTGTGTCTCTAAATAACATTAAAAATATATTTTTGTATAGATAAGTTGCCATTTGCAACCAATTTAAATTATCTTAATTAATGTGATGTGTTTTGCGTGAACAGTGGTGTTTAGTGAGAAAAGAAAATGTTGAAGTGAACTTGATTTTATCCAGTGGGACATTGTTTGATTAATTTATGTGGGCAGTACATACCAGGATGGATGAAATAAATACAAAATAGCTTAACTTGGCTATGATAAATTATTGAATAGCCTGTGTGAAGCCTAACTTTTTTTTGTCTAAGCTTGCGCCAATTAATGTTTCACAATAAGAAAAGGAACATGTTTTAAGAATGTAAACATAATTTCCTTTTGATTTCATATTCAGTGCTATATGAATCCTACAGCATCACTTTTACAAAAAAATAAAATAAATAAATAAAATAAAAAGATAAATTGTTGTTATTATCATCTTTTTAACATAAACATAATTTTCTGCAGGAAGCCACATGCCATTTCTTAAGTGATTAAAATGGGAAGTCTCAAATGAGTAACCAAGAGCCAGAGACTTTCTGATAGCTGAATGAAGCATATTTGGTCATTTTCTAAATCCTTTAATTATTAAACATGGCCTCTGGAAAGAAGATCACATCAGCCTTTAAAAAAAACAAGAAAGAAAATCCAATTTCTACATTTTCCATAGGGAAACAAAGAAAGAGATTAAAGGAAAGAAAAGATCTTGGTGCATCTTGATTACCCTGATTTACAGGCACAGGAAATGTATCTTAATAACTCAACAGCTTTAAAACAAATACATTACGCTCCGGCACAAAATTGGACTGCTGTCTTGTGGTTATGACTGAAATCACTTCATAAAAGCTCACATGAAAATTTTGTATGCATTTTAAATGGTAAACTGTCATAACCTCCCACCCAAGCTAACTTATCTTTTCGCGTTTACATTATGTGCCGTCTTAACCTTTGACGGATGTGCCTTTCTGTGAAATACTAGAGAAGTAATCTTATTAGAGGTGCTATGCTCAGTCATACAACAATGCACACACACACACAAAATCACATAAGTTCATAAATACACAAGCTTTATCATGCAGCTATCTTATTCAGGCCACAGAGTTCAAAAGGAATACTCAATTTTGCCCACAAGGTCTGGTAATGGGTTGTGCTTGGTTGTATTGCATTAACTGGTCATTGCAGAACAAGAAATATGAAAGAGAATCTCAGTCTGCATGAACCCCCATAGACCTATCTTGTTTCTATTGTTTGCAGCAGCAGATAACTGATCATCATTTAAAGATGATCTTAAGATAAGTCATGCTACAAGTAATTACAGAAATTTAAACATACTATAGAAACATAATCTGTAACCACCACTCTATTTTTATTCCAGAATATTTCATTTCATCAGGATGATTAGTGATTTAGTGTCTCAGGTTTCCATAAAGGTACAATAGTTATTTCAATAAAACAGTTATTTGAAAAATATTTTACAGAATTGCTGTTTTTACTGTATATTTAATTAAATGTAATTCTTTCAAGTATTAAAAATCATACTCACCTCCAACTTTTGAATGGCAGTGTATATAAACAGAGTGTTAGCACATTTAGCAGAGTGTTAGCACATTAGCACATCCATTTTTGTAACCACACCATGTTTATCAATTTACAATTAGATGGTACAACTCTCAGAACAGACTGTGCATACTAAGTTATTTGCTTTAGATTAATCATAATGGTTTTCTCTGGGTTTTGGCTTTCTGCAACTGTGATGTTATAAACAACATTAAAACTTGGCATGTCCATATACACTGTCTCATGTCCAATTGGTCAAATAATAAAGTCTGGTAAAAGCAGCACTCCAACATAACAAAAGGGTATCAGTGTTAACGGGTTATATACCTTTTCAGGTAACAATTACCAAAAAAACTAAAACAAAAACATTAAGAATAAAATATTCTTCTAAACCACTGTTGGTCATATCATAATTCTCTGATGATTAAGTTTTAATTACTGTTAGTAGTATTTTTTTCTATTACATATTGCAACATGCACTTGATAATAATTACAATTCTAAAATCATTGCTATCATTGCAAAATGATTGCAATAACTGTTTCACTTGTTCTTTGTGTGTGTGTGTGTGTGTGTGTGTGTGTGTGTGTGTGTGTGTGTGTGTGTGTGTGTGTGTGTTTGTGTGTGTGTGTGTGTGTGTGTGTGTGTGTGTGTGTGTGTGTTGTTCACCATTTGTGTTTTTGATGTGAAGTAATTTGTTCCCCTCTAAACATTTAATTTGCTAAACACATAATTTTTCTCCAGAAGACAATGCTGATCTCAAATCAGAAACAACAATCCCATTTTAACTCCAAATCAGACAACTTTGAAGCTCAAATGCTTTATTTACCCTTTCTATATTTTTCTGCAGCAAACTTGACCACAAAAATAATCTTTGTTTATTTCCTTTCTTTCTTTTTACAAAACTTTTTATACTTTCATATGCTACATTGTCATTAACCGAAGTGTGTCATGCCTTATGGTTACAGAGGTCATATGATGTTTGTGTATTTGGTGTAATGCAATGTTTTTGTGTGGTTTAAGGTAAAAAAAAATAAAAATAAAATAAAATTAATAATAATAATAATAATATTTTCCAAATAATGTACATAAATGTTGCTCCCCTATGCACTGTCTTTCAGAAATGCGTCGATTTTTACAAAGCTCACCATTCTGATTGGCCAGCTATCCAGTGCGTTGTGATGGCTGAATGCTTCAAGCCTGTGATGGAAATGTTAAGCCCCTCACCATACTGTGTTGCCATGTCCCGGTCAGAACACCGGCACAACAAGACAAAAACAATAAAACCCATTACAAACAAGGCATTTGTTGCATCCAGTGGGGACATAATTACTGATTATAATGACTTATACTGTATTTTTACTTTTGCAATTTTACAGATCTTCTTTATGCAACAAGAGCTTGTAACATTCCAAAGAGAAAGGACATTTTGAAATCATATCATATGACCCCTTTAATGCGAACATAACACCATAGACATTGTAAATGTAATTAATTCAAATATTCATTCCAATTTCTGTGTTTACATATAAATCCATTAAAAACCTGTACTGACCTGAGCTGAAGCAAGTAACTCATTATTAAAGCCCATTTGCTGAACCTGCAGCTTAAGATTCATTGGCTGATACTGTCCTATTTTGCAGTATGAAATAAGAAAAACGTCTCTAGGTTACGCATGTAGAGACTCTGAATATCGTGTGTAATCAGTCCAATGGAAGAGCGTGACATCACAGGCGGGGTGACTTAAATGGATAGTTCAGTCCCTCCATTGAAACTGAGTGTACGGTATACTGTCCGTGTCCTGAAAGGTAATAAAAACATCATCAAAGTAGTCCATGTGACATCAGAGGGTCAGTTAGAATATTTTGAAGCATTGAAAGTACATTTTGGTCCAAAAATAGCAAAAACTATGACTTTATTCAGCATTGTCTTCTCTTCCGTGTCTGAGGGAGTTCAAATCAAAGCAGTTTGTCATATCCGGTTCGCGAACAAATCATTTGATGTAACCGGATCTTTTTGAACCAGTTCAAAAAGATCACCAAATCTAACTGAATCGTTTTAAATGGTTCGCGTCTCCAATACGCATTGATCCACAGATGACTTGAGCTGTTAACTTTTTTAATTTGGCTGACACTCCCTCTGAGTTAAAACAAACCAATATCCCGGAGTGATTCATGTACTCGAACAGTACACTGACTGAACTAATGTGAAGAGAGAGATGAACACCCAGCCAAGCCAGATAATGACTCGTTCACGAGTCAAGAACCGGTTGCATCGGTTTTCGGATCACCAGTACTTCTTCAGTACAGTTCGATTCAATAAATCGGTTGAAGAAAATGGTTCACCATTGCCCTTGATTCAAGCCTTCGGTTTACCTGGGCTCATAACATTAGCACAGAATCAGTTCAGAATCAATCACCAAAAGAATCAGTTCAGTTCAGATATTCTGTGTGTAGGTCTGCTTCATGCTGAATCACACAGGCGCAGTATCATCAGCTCCTCGGTTCTCGAATCGGACACATCTGACAGAAACGGTTCTTGACTCGTGAACGAGTCATTATCTGGCTCTGTGTTCATCTTCAGTTCTCTCTTCACAGCAGTTCAGTCAGTGTACTGTTTGAGTACATGGTGGAAATGCATACTTGCGTAGGCCCTGCGGCCAGCTGTGTGCCAGTGTGTCTGTGCTGAGAGTTCCCTCAGTCAGGGAGTAGAACAACTGGCAGTGAGAGGTCTCTGGAGAAGCAAACAGGTCTACCTGAGCACCTCTGAACCGTCTCCAAATCAGCTGGACACTCAGGGGATGGAGTCGCCATTCTCCCGGGAGCATTGCTCGAGACAGCTTGTCGGCTGTACGCTTGAGCAGGCCCGGAATGTGAACAGCACGAAGTGACCTCAGAACCTTCCGACTCCAAAGGAGGAGGTGGCGGGCGAGTTGTGACATGCGACGGGAGCGCAGACCACCTTGTAGGTTGGTGTACACAACGGTCGCTGTGTTGTCCGTTCGGACCAGCACATGCTTGCCTCATTAGTGACTTTGAGACGGTTCAAGGCAAGGTGCACTGCTAACAACTCTAGGCAATTGATGTGCCACTGCAGCTGCGGGCCCGTCCAATCAGCCTGAGACTGCATGCCTATTGTACATGGCCCCCCAGCCGGTGGTGGAGGCATCCGTGTAAACCACAACATGCCTGGAGATCTGCACTAGGGGCACCCCTGCCCGGAGAAATGCAAGATCTGACCACGGGGTGAGGGTTTGGCGACAGGCCGGTGTAACTTGGACCCAGTGAGTGAGGGTAGAGAGTGACCGATTGAAAGGGAACTGTAATTTAATTACTATTTTTTTCTTAGTAACTGTAACTGATTACAGTTAAATTTATTTTGTAATTAAATTACGTAATGCTGTTACATGTAACTAGTTATGCCCCAACACTGCTAATCATATCAGTGGGCATTTACTTAAAAGTCTTGAATGCATGTTTCAAAGAGAGTCAAAACAGGACAGAAAACAGCCTTCTTCTAAATTATGATGTTATGATTATTTTTTTTTTATGTAAAAATCTTGCTAACATTAGAAGAGGACCTCAGACAGCATTACAAAATAAAAAAAATGCACTTCATGACCCCTTTTAATAACTACTAGCTGATCAAACAGTTTCACAAAAGCTTTAAACAAGTTTAACCAGTCAGTTGGTTAGAAGTCCAATAAATACAGACCAAAGTTTGGAAATGATCTGAAGTGTGGTGCAGAAACAACCGTACAATTGATCCCAGGGCCCTATGAAGAAACATCAACTAGCCCCTGCTGCACTCATAAAGCCATTGCACAGGCAGTCTACATTAAATACTGAATATCTGAAAAAGTCATTTAAGTAAATGCAAGCATCTCTTGCCAAGCTGTTTCATGACATGTTTCCCAGCTAGCTGAAATAAACCCATGGCATCTTGATGGTAGAAGGCAGAGAATTTATCATGATTTTTACTTCTATATTTTTACATTATAAAATTTTACATTCTATATTATGATTTTTACACTATAGAGACTGTGTCTGTTCCCCGAACTAGAAAATACAAAAAACGTCCAAACCAAGTTAAGATTAACAATTTAATTGAGGTTCAACAAATAAAAAACAGAAGCAATATGGATAAACAAATGATAAAGCTTGGCTTATTGAATATCAGATCCCTTTCTACGAAAACACTTTTTGTAAATAATATGATCACTGATCATAATATAGATGTACTCTGTTTGACAGAAACCTGGCTAAAACCTGATGATTACATTATTTTAAATGAGTCCACCCCCCAAGATTACTGTTATAAACATGAGCCACGTCTAAAAGGCAAAGGTGGAGGTGTTGCTTCAATTTATAACAACGTTTTCAGGATCTCTCAGAGAGCAGGCTACAAGTATAACTCGTTTGAAGTAATGGTACTTCATATAACATTATCCAAAGAAACAAATGTTAATGATAAATCCTCTGCTATGTTTGTACTTTATTAAAGAGTTTGGTGATTTTACATCCGAGTTAGTTCTGGCTGCAGATAAACTTTTAATAGTTGGTGATTTTAATATCCATGTTGATAATGAAAACGATGCATTGGGATCAGCATTTATAGACATTCTGAACTCTATTGGTGTTAGACAACACGTTTCAGGACCTACTCATTGTCGAAATCATACTCTAGATTTAATACTGTCACATGGAATTGATGTTGATGGTGTTGAAATTATTCAGCCAAGTGATGATATCTCAGATCATTATTTAGTTTTGTGCAAACTTCATATAGCCAAAATTGTAAATTCTACTTCTTGTTACAAGTATGGAAGAACCATCACTTCTACCACAAAAGACTGCTTTTTAAGTTATCTTCCTGATGTATCCAAATTCCTTAGCATATCCAAAACCTCAGAACAACTTGATGATGTAACAGAAACTATGGACTCTCTCTTTTCTAGCACTTTAAATAAAGTTGCTCCTTTACGCTTAAGGAAGGTTAAGGAAAACAGTTTGACACCATGGTATAATGTGCATACTCGCACCCTAAAGAGAGCAGCCCGAAAAATGGAGCGCAGCTGGAGGAAAACAAAACTAGAGGTATTTCGTATTGCTTGGCGGGAAAGTAACATATCCTACAGAAAAGCATTAAAAACTGCTAGATCCGATTACTTTTCTTCTCTTTTAGAAGAAAACAAACATAACCCCAGGTATTTATTCAATACAGTGGCTAAATTAACGAAAAATAAAGCCTCAACAAGTGTTGACATTTCCCAACACCACAGCAGTAATGACTTTATGAACTACTTTACTTCTAAAATCGATACTATTAGAGATAAAATTGCAACCATTCAGCCGTCAGCTACAGTATCACATCAGACAGTGCACTATAGACCCCCTGAGGAACAGTTCCACTCATTCTCTACCATAGGAGAGGAATAATTGTATAAACTTGTTAAATCATCTAAACCAACAACATGTATGTTAGACCCTATACCATCTAAGCTCCTGAAAGAGGTGCTTCCAGAAGTCATAGATCCTCTTCTGACTATTATTAATTCCTCATTGTCATTAGGACATGTCCCCAAAACCTTCAAACTGGCTGTTATTAAGCCTCTCATCAAAAAACCACAACTTGACCCCAAGGAACTAGTTAATTATAGACCAATCTCGAATCTCCCTTTTCTGTCCAAGATACTAGAAAAGGTGGTATCCACACAATTATATTCCTTCTTAGAGAAAAATGGTATATGTGAGGATTTCCAGTCAGGATTTAGACCGTATCATAGTACTGAGACTGCTCTTCTTAGAGTTACAAATGATCTGCTCTTATCATCTGATCGTGGGTGTATCTCTCTATTAGTTTTATTGGATCTTAGTGCTGCGTTTGACACAATTGACCACAACATTCCTTTGCATAGACTTGAATACTTTGTTGGCATCAGTGGAAGTGCATTAGCATGGTTTAAATCGTACTTATATGACCGCCATCAGTTCGTAGCAGTGAATGAAGATGTATCCTATCGATCACAAGTGCAGTATGGAGTACCTCAAGGCTCAGTACTAGGGCCGCTACTCTTCACGCTTTATATGTTACCCATGGGAGATATCATCAGGAAACATGGTGTTAGCTTTCACTGTTATGCTGATGATACTCAGCTCTATATTTCTTCGCAGCCCGGTGAAACACACCAATTTGAAAAACTAATGGATTGCATAGTCGATATAAAAAACTGGATGACGAGTAATTTCTTACTGCTAAATTCTGAAAAACAGAGGTGTTAATTATAGGACCTAAAAACTCTGCTTGTAATAACCTAGAACACTGTCTAAGACTTGATGGTTGCTCTGTCAATTCTTCGTCATCAGTTAGGAACCTAGGTGTGCTATTTGATCGCAATCTTTCCTTAGAAAGCCACGTTTCTAGCATTTGTAAAACTGCATTTTTCCATCTCAAAAATATATCTAAATTACGGCCTATGCTCTCAATGTCAAATGCAGAAATGTTAATCCATGCATTTATGACCTCAAGCTTAGATTATTGTAATGCTTTATTGGGTGGTTGTTCTGCACGCTTAGTAAACAAACTACAGCTAGTCCAAAATGCAGCAGCAAGAGTTCTTACTAGAACCAGGAAGTATGACCATATTAGCCCGGTCCTGTCAACACTGCACTGGCTCCCTATCAAGCATCGCATAGATTTTAAAATATTGCTTATTACTTATAAAGCCCTGAATGGTTTAGCACCTCAGTATTTGAATGAGCTCCTTTTACATTATAATCCTCTACGTCCGCTACGTTCTCAAAACTCAGGCAATTTGAGTAGTTTTACTGCCCAAAGCAGAGGATACAGACAAGGTGATGAGTTTACTGACTGAGAAAAAAAAAAACATGGATTTTCCAACAGCCTCTAGGCTCATAAAAAATAGATCTACCACATATAATTTACCATATATTAATACATGCATAAACAAATGCACAAAGAAATAACATTTCAATCATTTAAACTGTATCCATGAATTATTTTGCAACATTTGCTTAATAATAATATTTTAAATATTATTACACCATTACTCCATTCATCAGTGTCACACAATCCTTCAGAAATCAATCTAATATGCGGTTTTGTGCTCGAAAAATGGTACAGGTGTTTGATAAAATGGTACAGCTGAAATAGGAAAATAGGTGTGTTGGCTCCTCCCTGATGTTTCTTGTAATCTGTGATCATCTCCTTGGTCTTGTTCAGAGATATGTTGTTTTCCTGGCACCATACTGCCAGTGTCTTAACCTCCTTCCTGTACACAGCCTCCTCACCATATGTGAGCAGACCAATAACTGTTACATTATCATCTGACATTGTGAGTTACATCGACCAACACACATCATCTGCAAATAACATGCAACAAATAAAACAGCAGAATTTTCATGGTGTACTCGGCACCTTGTGTATCAACACAATGCAAATATCTCAAGAACCTTCAAGTGTATTTTCTGTACCCCAAAAAACAATAAAAAAAATAAAATAAAAAAATACACAACTCTTCTGTGAGCAATTGACTTACAACTGTTGCACACACTTGACCTCTACAAAAACACTATTATAAAAAACACTATTATTGTTGTCCTGTTGTATCACAGTGTCTGACCTACATCTCTGTTGCCACTAGCTCATTCGTTCCTGACCAATTCTGGAACTTGGTCATGTTATTTCCTCTTTAGGATGGATCAATTTGTTGTAGTATTTTGTAATTATCTTTGGGTTAGCGAAGGGTTTGCTGAACAAATTGAAACCTGTGCTGGCAAAGTCACGAGCAAATTAACAAAAAATAAATACTAATAATAATGTTTTCTTTTTCAAATTCAAATTTCAAAGTGTTAACACAAGTTTCTAACCCAGAATAATTACTTAGTCTATGCAAGCTTTTTTTACAAAATGTGAGCAATTTAAAATGTAATGGCTATGGAACACATCAACCTTCAAAATTAACATGCAATTTAGTTTGAAATGAATTTAATAATGACAATAATAAATCTGATTACACTAATAGTCTGTGGGCCACACTCATTTTGTTTGCCTTTTGCATTGGCGGACTGAAGCAGAATTTTGTAATTGCACGGGGAGGGGTTGCAGTGATCATTATCATGAAAGATTTAAAGTCTCTCTGTTCATGTCTCAGTATTTGATGCGATATGGACAAGAACAGGACAGGTCATCTGTCACTGACCTCTCATTTAGCATCTATTTTAGCCACTCAGGGTTTCAGTTTTTTTTTACAAAAATAAACCTGAAACAGAACTCATAGATTTTGAAGAATATTATAATTCGCTTTCACACACACTGAATTCTGTTAAAAGCTACAGTATATTACCCTAATCAGCCTTGATAACCTTTTTTTCCCACTCTAATAAGCCCTAATTATAGTTTTGGTTTCCTTTCTGGGTTTTGGTCTTATGCCAAAACATGTCGTTGTAAAGAGAACCTGATTATAAATTTGGTGTAGTTTCATGCCAACATCTTGCTTGAGAACACAGAACAGTATTTTGCAGTGCCAGCTGATCTGTCAGTTTAGTCCAAACTACTCTGCTGCTCTCTTTCCTCCTGAGCTCTCAACTATCTGTCTAACAAAACATAGCATACAGTTCATGACGTTGCCCCAATTTAAATCCATTATGCAAACCATACCCATTTCATTCATTCAAAGCAACAGGTCAGAGAATATTTGATTTTGAGGAAAATCAATGTTTATTTATTTAGTGCAACTGATATAATTTATCATAGAATCAAAAGTCTGTGAAACAGGAAGGAACATACAAAAGAAGGAAGTAATGTTTATGCATCATAAGTAGTTATAATGTATAACACTAACAATAATATTTTGAATTCTACAGAGAGAGCGGGATGTTTCTAAGTTAGGAAATTTTGCATTAAAATGTTGCTTTCTGGTTGCATCACCACTTCGGCTTGGTGTTATAATGTTGGATTAATTCCCAGACAGCACCTATGGTACATGGTGGATCAGCCTTAAAATGAACTGAAATGGCCTCATAAACTCTTACATAGTCTCTCCAGTTAGATCAAATTCATTGCCAAGAAGTCAATCATACGTGCCCAGCAGAGTTCTTATCAATGCTTCACACCTTTATAAATCTCACCAAAGTGGAAATACTGTCAAAGGCAGTATTATAATCTAGCAGAACTGTTGACATGACAAAAGTTATTGGTTTTTTTAAATATGGAAAATTTAAATAGCTATGAAATCGCACAGCATACTCTGCAGGGTATGATGCCATATGCTGCAAACCTTAAAGGTCAAGTTTGGCTACACAGTACTGTGAAATAGTGTTGTTGTTGATTAAGAACTTATTAAAACGGATTATTTTCATTAGTTAAAATAAAGCTGAAATAAAATAAATATTACACCTCAAAAAACTAATCAACTATCGTAAAAAAAGTTGAAGTACTAAAACTACTAAAAGTAACATACTGTACATGTAAAGTTAAACATAAATACAAAACAAAACTAAATTTAAGTTGAAAACAGACAGCAAGTGAAAATAAAAAAGTTAATTAAAATTATTATATAAAATATTTTATTAATATAAAAATCTTCCCAAAACAGTAATTTATTATAAAAAAGTGAAACCGTTTTTATTATAGTAAGAGTTAAAAAATGAGAAAGAAAACCCAGATACATTAACGAATCTGAATCACAATCAGAATATCACAAATCGATCAAGCTCTTCACCCAGCCAATCACAGCACACCCCCACACCTGAGTATTAATCATGAGCATTAGTTCACTCACCCATCAACCACCACATTTAAGCACAAACCTCAGTCTTCACAATTGTCCGATCTCGTGGCTACACAGCGGAATATCATCTGTCATAGTTACCTGCATTGACTCCTTTAACTTACCCCTCGACTTACCTCTACTCCAGCAAGAATCTCCTCTCCTTGTGACTTCAGTGATCTCACCATCCAAGCTATCCTCTCCGATGTCTCCACTGAGGTGTGTGCACCGATTCAGCCTCCCAGCTTTCTCCCTTCTCTGTAAGAAGATTACGATCGCCAAACTATCACTCCATTACCAGTATCTGACTCAGCTAAGGATTCACTTACCTTTCATCTCTCCTACGGAAAAGTTCATTACCTGTTTCAATAAACCTCATTATATCACTAACCTTCTGTTTCCAAGTCCACCTGTTACACAGAAAGAGCTTAATTGCCAAGTATGCTAGCGCATACGCATACATAGTACACAGAGACAACAACAACACACAGACCAAAAATAAAAAAATAAATACACATATGTAAATATAAACAGACAGATATTGAAAAATAAATCGAAAAATAAATAAACTACAGTTGTGCTATAGATGATAATGGAATAGAATAGAGTGAGATGCAGTTACTAGGATGGAGGTGGTAACAAATAAATATAAGGTTATTGCACATTTTTATTGCATATGTGGGGAACATTTAACTGTTCATGAGGTAGATTGCCTGGGAGAAAAAACTGTTCTTGTGCCTGGCTATCCTGGTATCAGGGTCGAACCGACAGGGCAGGAATCCAGAGAGGAGCAAGGTGGAATTGGAGCCATGCGGTCGAGACAGAAGCCCACCAGGGCAGCGCAGAAGACCACCGCCTCCGTGCGGTCGAGACAGAAGCCCACCAGGGCAGCGCAGAAGACCACAACATCCGTGTGGTAGAGACAGAAGCCCACCCAGGCGGCGCAGAAGACCACCCCATCCGTGCGGTCGAGATAGAAGCCCACCAGGGCGGCGCAGAAGACCACTACATCCGTGCGGTCGAGTCCGAAGCCCACCAGGGCGGCGCAGAAGACCACCACATCCGTGCGGTCCAGGCAGAAGCCCACCAGGAAACTGGCTGACAGAATGAAAGGACTCCATGAAGACAAACAGAAAAAGACCGGTTAATATAGGCAGGGTAATGACTATCAAGTGAAGACACCTGAGTGCAATTACTGTGATGAAGGGACAAGGCTTAGTGGGAATTGTAGTGCCTATGGTGAGGTGCCTATGGGGAAGTGAGACCACTAGTTGAGACTCAGGGAAACAGAGACCAGACAGCGTGACATTACCCCCTCCTTCACGGAGCAGCTACCAGATGCTCCACCTGAACACAAGAAGAGACCAAGGAACACAGAGACCAGAAGGGAGGTGGAGCAGCGGAGGACCAGGGGGACAGACGGAGGACCAGGTAAAATGGGGAAACAGAGACAAGAAGTGCAAAAAACAAAAACAAGGAGCCCAGGAGGGAGGTGGACCGGCGGAGGATCAGGGGGAGGGACAGAGGGCCAGGTCCATAGAGGGAAACAGAGAGAAAACCAAAACAAGGAGCCCAGGAGGGAGGTGGACCAGCGGAGGATCAGTGGGAGGGACGGAGGGCCAGGTCCATAGATGGAAACAGAGAGAAGAAGAGCAAAAAAACAAAACAAAAACAAAACCACAACAAAACACAAGTCCAGGAAGGACATAACGTTCAGTGTCCCAGGGTCGAACCGACAGGGCAGGAATCCAGAGAGGAGCAAGGTGGAATTGGAGCCATGCGGTCGAGACAGAAGCCCACCAGGGCAGCGCAGAAGACCACCGCCTCCGTGCGGTCGAGACAGAAGCCCACCAGGGTGGCGCAGAAGACCACCACACCCGTGCGGTTGAGACAGAAGCCCACCCAGGCGGCGCAGAAGACCACCCCATCCGTGCGGTCGAGACAGAAGCCCACCAGGGCGGCGCAGAAGACCACTACATCCGTGCGGTCGAGTCAGAGGCCCACCAGGGCGGCGCAGAAGACCACCACATCCGTGCGGTCCAGACAGAAGCCCACCAGGAAACTGGCTGACAGAATGAAAGGACTCCATGAAGACAAACAGAAAAAGACTGGTTAATATAGGCAGGGTAATGACTATCAAGTGAAGACACCTGAGTGCAATTAACAGGAGTGCAATTACTGTGATGAAGGGACAAGGCTTAGTGGGAATTGTAGTGCCCTTCGGTGAGGTGCTTATGGGGAAGTGAGACCACTAGTGGAGACTCAGGGAAACCAGATAAGACCAGACAGCGTGACATTTTCTGAGCCCTTTTACTCACTCACTACAGTTCTTGAAGGGTGGGCAGGGGAGCACTAATAATCCTTTCAGCAGTCTGATTTGTTCTCTGTAGTCTTCTGATATCTGATATCTATATTTTGTAGCTGAAACAAAACAGACAGTTATTGAAATGCACGGGACAGACTCAATGACATCTGAGTAGAACTGTTTTAGCCAAGAGGGTCTGGCTGCAGGGTCTGACTTACATTCTCAGACTTGCGCTCTTAGACACTTGCACTTCTGCTAGTGACATCACTTGCAGTCTTTATTTTTTATTTTGTTTAATTTTTTATTACTTTTTGTTTGAATTTCCCAACATTTTATAACAGTAGCCAGGTGGCGAAGACAAGAAAAAATAAACTAAATTACAATGTCACTTGCAATCGCTACTTGCCCTCTCTGCTACCTGCGACACTTGCAATCGACACAAATCGTGTGTGTTGCCAATGGAGACAAGAAGCTGTGGTGTTGATTGAATGATTAAACCTAATTCAGTACTATAACCTACAGGGTCCTGCAAGAGAAAGACAAGACCGGCAAATCCGTGGCCAGAACACCAGAATATGAACGCTTGCGCAAAGTCTCTCGCTAAGCGTTTTCCTCCCGTAGAAAAACATAAACACTTAACATGGCTAAATGTATTAAGATGCTATTAAAATATCAAATTAAATATACAGTTCATTATTTTAATGAATATGTAAATAATATTTTCCTCACATACCGCAAAATGTGGCATAATGGACTAAGACGATAAAGGTCAAACTCAATATGCTTCTCTACATTATTAAAGTACATAACTAATATGTACAGGCAAGCAGGTGAGCCCAGAATAAACGCAACATGCAAAGTGTCACGTTAAGCATTCTTTCATATAGAATAAATTGCCTACAACTCGTTTATATCACTGTCTTTTTCCATTAAGCTACATTATGGGTTTCTGTACTCGTCTGCTTGCCTGTACGGAGTTGATCCTTTTAAAATAAATTAATGCATTTCATAATGCACATTCATATTTGCTGGTCTGCATGTACGTTGAGTCAACAACCTTTGTGTAATAAGTTACAGAAACTATTAAACGCACCAACTTAAATAATAAAATACACTCCACCTTTCAAGAATAATCTTTGTGCGAATCCGGCATTAAACTGATTGAGATTGAGGAAGCTGTCCTCAGCAAAATGTGTTGCTCATAGTTTTACACGTGGATTATAATTTTCGGGAAGCGAGTGAAACATCAATTGTAACCATTGATCTCTAAGTACAGCATCTCTGGGAAGGCCAAACAGATGACTGGACTCCGAGATGAAAATAACAGCGTTTCAACGTCATGGCGACAAACACACTCTACAAACGCAACTCTTCCTCTTCTCCGTCAGAGCACAACAAGACCACGCCCCATTTTTTGTGTATTCCTGTGGGCGGAGGTTAGTAAAAAAACGGGTCTATCGATGTAGGCAAATTCTGTTAAAATTGCCAATAAAATTGCCATTGAACTTTGATCTTTAGAATTTTACAGATATTATATATACTCTAACAACAACATTACACACTAACTACAGTTTTAAACATGGGATCACGAAGAACGGGACCTTTAAACAGAAGAATGAAAAATTCAATTTATAAAAATAACTGTGTAAGTGTGGACATGGCCTTAGACAAAAATATATCTCATACTTTTTAAATACACAAATATGACACCTCAAAGGGACTGCTGATTTATATTTTAACATGATGAGCATGAGATCCATTGACCACTTTGAGTGCACACACACACATTGGTTTTCTACATCCATATTTAGCTGCATAAGACAATTTTCATTCTGTCATCCTGTTGCTATTATCAAGATTTTGCTCTTCCTAATGCATTTTTGACAGGTTGCCATGGTTACAGCTCTGATTACATATTCCTTGATTACCTCATAATGCCTGCTGGTCTTCCAGTCTAAAAACCCTGCCTAAAACAATCACAGTTTGTTTCCTCTTGACATCAAACTGAAAAGAATCTTAAACCCTCTTTGTAAAACATAAAAAATGGCACTGCATGGTACATTCTTGTTTTGTATTGATAAGTATTAAATGCATAACTGATGCATAAGATGTCCATTAACTTTCTTAAATCACTAGCAATACCATTTACATAAATTAACTATTGACCTTTTTCTCTAATTTTCAATCAGCATCACTATTTGATTATTTGACTAACATCAACATTTTATAACCTTGGAGATGAAAAGTGACAGTGTAGACATGACTGATTACTTTCAGTACAGTTGTATACACAGGCAGTGTAAAGCTCTGATACTGATAAGCTCAATTTATTTTTCTGTATCATTAAATATTAAGTGCACAAATGTACTATCACATAAATCATAAAGACAAGATAATCAGAATGTAAGCCTGCATATTCTATAGAAGAATAAGAACCTTCTTGATCCTTGCATGAATGTAACGAAATGTTTATTAATTATTATTAAATATCATATATTTTTATGACAGAAATTATGGTAATTTTTTTACGTACAATACTGTTCTAAAAGGTTCAGAATTGTTTTATATTTTTGAAAGAAGTCTTATGCTCACAGTGGCTCTATTTATTTTATCAAAAATAAAAAACAAACATTTATTTATTAGAAAAAGAAAGCTCTTGTAAAAATCTTTACTGTAACTTTTGACGAATTTAATTCATCCTTGCTGAATAATATTAAAAAGTATATCAAAAAACTTATCCCAAACTTTTAAACAATATTAATTTTCAACATTATTAATATGCAACAATTTAAGAACAAGACATCAATATTCGAAAGAAAATATGATTAATATGATTATTTCAATCATCATGTAATGCATACCATCAATTGCCACTTTGTTAGCTAAACCTTTCTAATATTTAACATCTTGCCCTCTAAACAGCCTAAATTTGTGAAGGAATTAAAATATTAAGGATTCTGCTCTATTTTGGCATGATAGCATCACACAGTATTGATGCGAATCTGCCTGTCCACCACAAAAAAAAAAATGCTTATTTTATTGAGATGCAGTGACTGTGGCAGCCACTGAAGTATACTAAATGCATTTTCATCTTCTTGGATCCAGCTAGGGATGTGATAGGTTGTCACATGGTGCATTATCATGGACCCATATATTTATTTACACCAACTTCTCACACCTCTATATTTATGATGCAGCAGGAATGAGATTCACCAGGCAATGTTGTTGTTTTTTTCTTTGTGCATCTTGTGCATAGACAAATATGCAATTTTTACAATTGTTTTAGCTAGTTGATTGACAGGTGAATAGACCACTGTTGGTTGAAAAACATCAGGTTGGATTAACATTTGCACTACAAATGCAAAAGCGGGGAGCAATTGGGGATTTGGTGCCTTGCTCAAGGGCACCTCAGTGATGGTATTGAGAGTGGAGAGAGTGCTCTAACCATTAGGCCATGACCTCCCTACTTTATAATATGTACTGTATAACACAATCCATGGTACAGGTACCAACAGATATATAATGTATAATAAAACCATTTCAGTTGCATGTAACAAAATATGGCAGTTATCTTATTCAAGTGAATACCCTTGTTTCCCGAATTTTATATATATATATATATATATATATATATATATATATATATATATATATATAATTTTTTTTTTTTTTTTTTTTTTTTTAACTACCATCAACCCATCCTAAGTGTAAATGACTTTCTTCTTTCTGAGACAATCAGAGTTATATAAAAAAAAATATCCTGGCTCTTTGTAATGGCAGTAAATGGGGGTCAAGATTTTGAAGCTTTAAACATTTCTTAATTTAACTCCGATTGTATTCATCTGAAAGAATAAAGTCATATACACCTAGGATGGCTTGAGGGTTGGTAAATCATGGGGTAATTTTCTTTTTTGTTGGTATCAATTTTACATTGTCAAAAGCATGTTAGATAATAAGGTATTGACAATAAAGATTAATGTCAATGTCTCTGGAAAGAGGTTTAGTAAGTGATGTGTACGTTCCCCATTGTAGAGGTGACATCCTCCCTAAGAACAAAGCTTTACAGACGAGAAGGAACTTGATCCCATTTAAACAGCCTCAACCATGACATGCAGGATATTTCTGAACTCCTGAAACATTGAGAAAGTCTTTACAGTCTGAAACATGCAGCTGAAGGAAGGTCTTTTCACAAGGGTATATTCTTGTTGCAGGTGTTTCTGTTAATGTCTCCTACTCCTACTTTTTCAGCTAGAAACTTAGAATGTGGATGTTTCTGTTATTGTCTTCCCATCTGGGAGAGCAATGTGTGTTTGAGATTGTACTTTTTTCTCTTCTTAATGGTCAGATCGTAATCTAGACCCTCCATTCTTCAGTGTCTCCACTTGCAAAGTAACAAAATGGGTAGTTTAGTTAAGAAACTGAGTTGGCCTATGAAAAAATAAATACATAAAAAAAAATCTGGCTGCTCTTTGTAAAGTGTTATCAAAAGTTAAGAATGCTGTCCACTCCAGAAGTTGAAAGGGACACTGGTGCGAAGTGGGGGATCTGGAAAGGTGAAGTGTGTATTTATTGGCATTAGAACACCACATGTGCTGAGATAAATAGTCATAAATAAGTAATAGTTTGACTTTCCAAAGAGTGCAAACACTGTGGCACTTTCACATCATTGTTCTGTTTGTTTGAGTGGTCCAAAATGTCCACTTCTGACATAACTGCTGATCGATAATTGCTTCATATTTTGTTAACATTCCTTGTTATTTCATGTTATTTACCCTGACTAAACTTTCAAGAGTAAACAACACCATACCATCAACACACGGGGATTTGTCATAAATTAAAACTAATTCATCAACTTAATGTTGAATTCACAGTCTCTGTTTTATCCCTGAACAGCGAACACTTTCATATTCAAATTCTGTTGTATTGGGAATAAAACTGAATTGTCTCCTAAGGTAACCTAGAGGGAGAAATCATGCTCATTTGTTGTTCCCTTTAAACACTCTTTCTACACAATATCTAAAATAAAAAAGCTAAATAAATGTTCTGCTTTTGTAAAAATCTTTTTCTTCCACAATCTTTTCAAGTGTAGAAAATGTCTCGTTTTAGCTCATCTAATCCCATCGAAATTAGAGGGTGTTTTTTGTTTAGTTTTTCCAGAAATTACACTGATTGTGCTGTATGTGTATGGTTCACTAAAAGAACCGACTCTTTAGTGTTGCAGACTTTCAGTCATTTTATCTAAAGCCTTCTACAAAATGCACGATTTTCATCTGGCCCAGTTGAAAGATTGTGGCAATTTCTGTGATCATGGCACCTTAAACGATAGTTCTATTTCGTATAGTGAGAGAGGTTCAGAGATGGCCCTTGTCACTGTCTTGTGACCAAAGTTAGCCTAAAACCATTTTTTGACAGTGTCAGAAATTCAGCATTATTATCGCACAGTGTGTTTGATGCTACGGACCATGTTTACTGACCAGCCAATAAAAATGTGACATGAGATCAATGCGACAAGGCACTTAAACATACAAACTGCTTACCTCAAGCTTTTATCCATTCCTCTTTCGCTGCTTCCACTTTTTTCAGCACACATAAAACTACAACTGCCAAACTGCCATGCTCTTTTTGTTTACAACTAGCACATGCTGATAAAGTTTTATTTTTCTATAGTAACATGCATCGTAGCATCATCATCGTACAGTCTGTATGTATGTCGTACCCAAGTTTATTATATCCATGTTGCCCAGTGTGATTTGAAATAATCTCATAGGATTGCGAAAACCGTGCAGTGTGTAGAAGGCTTTAGTTTCTGTTGTCCTTTGTTCTAGTTTCCCACCACTTATTAGTTGTAATCGTTATTAATTTAATTGTGTCAGCTGTTTGTCATTAGTTCCCTTATTTGCCCTGTATTTAAGGCTATGTCCACACTAGTGATGCAAAGTCTGATTCATTTTTCTGCGAACCGGTTCCTTTCGGACAGATTGGCTCATTGAACTGGTTTAAAAAGCAGATTCATCGGTTCCTGACGTCATCAAGCAATAATATCTCTACACATTTCATTTCTAACAACTCAGTGCAATGCTGTATCAATAAAAATTCAAATAAGTAATTTGGGTCAATACATATTGAAACATTAAAAAAATAAAAGTTAATTGTGTGAAAGCATATTGCTGATTATTACCATATAATTTACTTAAGTTAATGGTGTTTGTGGTCACAGTTTCATTCCCGGATCCTTTATGTCAGATATGACTGACCAAAATTCACAAGCCTACAACTGGGATAAGATTCCTAAAAGTTTCACTCCTACAGCACACATTACAGACATTGATGCACAAACACGTTGTATAAACTCCTTGATTTTGCTTAAGCAACTTTAAATTTAATATGCATGTGCAATAAACTATTGTAAAATTTACTTACTTCACTTGGCAGAAAGGTTTTTGCAGGTTTTAATAAAATGTAAATTAATAACAGTCATATTAAGCATATTTCCAGTATGTGCCTCAAGCTTGCACAGAATCATCAACTCACTCATCAGAATCTTTGGTAATCCTCTACAAACTTCGCCACGGCTCATTTTTGAGTCCTCGGTAATCCTCTGCAAACTACTTGGACTTGTCATGGTGTCTGGTCTCTGTTTCCCTGGGTCTCCACTAGTGGTCTCACTTCCCCATAGGCACCTCACCGCAGGCACTACAATTCCCACAAAGCCTTGTACTTTCATCACAGTAATTGCACTCCTGTTAATTGCACTCAGGTGTCTTCACTTGATAGTCATTACCCTGCCTATATTAACTGGTCTGTTTCTGTTTGTTATCATGGAGTCCTTTCTTTCCAACACCCAGTTTCCTCGCCTTCGAGTTTCTAATTCCTGTTCCTGTTCCTTTCCCTGTTTGTTTGTTTGTTTTGGATGGATTTTTAGTTTTGACCCTCTGCTTGTTGGATTCTGAATTTGTATTACCCATTAAACTCACACTGAGTTTGTATCTCTCGTCTCCTGTGTTTCCCTGGGTTCCCGATCGTAACAGAAGGACTCCATCATGTCGAGATCCAGCGATGTGAGACTTCATACCCGTTCCCCAGCCAGTATGGTGGAGCGAAGGGCAAGATTCATCAAATTAACCACCCTCCGCCAAGAGGGCAATGAGGTGGGTGGTAGGGCACAAGTGTTCTGGACCCTGGCAGATTGTATGGGATATAATGATGCGGCCCTAAAAGACATTTTCAACACCGGTCTGGATGACCCGGTGCCAAGAAAGGAAATGGATCAGATGGACGCTTTTGATTCCTGGAAATTCGTGTTCTACCTACAACATCAGCCTCCGTGGGATACCCCAGCCACACATGTCTCTCCCGGTGGAATGGCCGATTCTAGACCGATTCAGCACCACTAAACAGTATGGTCGCCAGCCCAGCTCCACAGCACAAGGTGGTCGCCGGCCCAACGCCACTGCACAAGATGGCCACCAGCCCAGCGCCATTGCACAAGATGGCCGCCGGTCCAGAGTCATGGCACCAGATGGCCGCTTGTCCAGCGCCTCTGCACGTTGACCCTCCAGAGCCGAGTCAGGTTCCCGTTGACCCTCCAGAATTGAGTCAGGTTCTCGTTGACCCTCCAGAGTCAGGTCAGGTCACCGTTGACACTCCAGAGTCAGGTCAGGTCAGGTCACCGTTGACACTCCAGAGTCAGGTCAGGTCACCGTTGACACTCCAGAGTCAGGTCAAGTCACCGTTGACACTCCAGAGTCAGGTTAAATCACCGTTGACACTCCAGAGTCAGGTCAGGTCACCGTTGACACTCCAGAGTCAGGTCAAGTCACCGTTGACACTCCAGAGTCAGGTCAAATCACCGTTGACACTCCAGAGTCAGGTCAAGTCACCGTTGACACTCCAGAGTCAGGTCAAGTCACCGTTGACACTCATAAGTTAAGCACTACCACAGTTAGACCTCAGGAGTCAAGTCAAGTCACCGGTGTTCTTCACGGGCAAAGGCAAGTCACCAATGATCTTCTTGGGCAAAGTCAAGTCACCAGTGTTCTTCATGGGCAAGGTCAAGTCACCAGTGTTCTTCATGGGCAAAGTCAAGTCACCAGTGTTCTTCATGGGCAAAGTCAAGTCACCGACTATCTTCATGGGCAAAGGCAAGTCACCATTGATCTTCATGAACAAATGCAAGTCACCATTGATCTTCATGAGTAGAGTCAGGTCACCAATGATCTTCATGGGCAAAGTCAAGTCACCAGTGTTCTTCATGGGCAAAGGCAAGTCGCCAATGATCTTCATGAGCAGAGTCAAGTTACCATTGATCTTCCTGAATCCAGTCTAAACACCACGGAACTACCAGAGCCTCTCCACGTCTCTGCTGAACTACCAGAGCCTCTCCACTGCTGTGATGGTCTTCTGCGCCGCCATGGTGGGCTTCTGTCTCGACCACATGGCTCTGTTGGTCTTCTGCGCCACCCTGGTGGGCTTCTGTCTCGTCCGCACAGATGTGGTGGTCTTCTGCGCCGCCCTGGTGGGCTTCTGTCTCGACCGCACAGATGTGGTGGTCTTCTGCGCCGCCCTGGTGGGCTTCTGTCTTGGCGCACGGATGTGGTGGTCTTCTGCGCCGCCTGGTGGGCTTCTGTCTCGACCTCATGGATGTGGTGGTCTTCTGCGCCGCCCTGATGGGCTTCTGTCTCAACCCCATGGCTCCAATTCCACCTTGCTCCACTCTGGATTCCTGCCCAGTCGGTTCGGCCCTGGGCCACTGAACTTTCAGTTCCCTCCTGGACTTGTGTTTTGTTGTTGTTTTGTTGTAGTTTTTTTTCTCTCTGTTTCCCTCTGTGGACCTGGCCCTCCGTCCCTCCCCCTGGTCCTCCGCCACTCCACCTCCCTCCTGGTTCCTTGGTCTGTTCTTGTGTTCGGGTGGAGCATCTGGTAGCTGCTCCGTGGAGGAGGGGGTAATGTCACGGTGTCTGGTCTCTGTTTCCCTGGGTCTCCACTAGTGGTCTCACTTCCCCATAGGCACCTCACCGCAGGCACTACAATTCCCACAAAGCCTTGTCCCTTCCTCACAGTAATTGCACTCCTGTTAATTGCACTTAGGTGTCTTCACTTGATAGTCATTACCCTGTCTATATTAACCGGTCTGTTTCTGTCAGTTTTCATGGAGTCCTTTCTTTCCGTCACCCAGTTTCCTCGCCTTCCGAGTTTCTAATTCCTGTTCCTGTTCCTTTCCCTGTTTGTTTTGGATGGATTTTTGGTTTTGACCCTCTGCTTGTTGGATTCTGAATTTGGATTACCCATTAAACTCACACTGCATTTGGATCTCTCATCTCCTGTGTTTCCCTGGGTTCCCGATCATAACAGGACTATGCATATAAACCTTACGTGCAGTATACAAATGAACAATGCATTTATAAATCGGTGTTAATGTTAGTTAATAAAAAGAAAACCATTCAGTGTTTGTTTATGTTTTTGTTCCTGTTATGTGACATAGCGGTGTCTAACTTGCGGCGAGATGTGGGCTGATGACGTCATTGTTTCAGAAAATATACGGATTCGCTGTCCAGACAAAAATGCAAGTACAGAGTTTTCAGATTTTTCCACTCTGGGACCCGGTTTCAAAAAATATCGGTTCACTCTCCAAAAACGCCTAATCTATGTTCACTCTCCAAAAACGCCTAATCCAATAAGAGTTATTCAGTCAATTGCTGGACTACACTGTTTGCTATGTTGGCTATATGTTTGCGTTTGATTCGATAAATGAACTGACTCATAAAAGTAATTGGCTTGTTTGTCAGACTACAATGGTTGTGTTATGTTTTTGATTCACTAAAAATGTCAATGTCAATGTCAATGTCACCTTTATTTATATAGCGCTTTAAACAAAATACATTGCGTCAAAGCAACTGAACAACATTCATTAGGAAAACAGTGTCAATAATGCAAAAATGATAGTTAAAGGCAGTTCATCATTGGATTCAGTGATGTCATCTCTGTTCAGTTAAATAGTGTCTGTGCATTTATTTGCAATCAAGTCAACGATATCGCTGTAGATGAAGTGTCCCCAACTAAGCAAGCCAGAGGCGACAGCGGCAAGGAACCGAAACTCCATCGGTGACAGAATGGAGAAAAAAACCTTGGGAGAAACCAGGCTCAGTTGGGGGGCCAGTTCTCCTCTGACTAGACAAAACCAGTAGTTCAATTCCAGGCTGCAGCAAAGTCAGATCATCTGTTTCCTGTGGTCTTGTCCTGGTGCTCCTCTGAGACAAGGTCTTTACAGGGGATCTGTATCTGGGGCTCTAGTTGTCCTGGTCTCCACTGTCTTTCAGGGATGTAGAGGTCCTTTCTAGGTGCTGATCCACCATCTGGTCTGGATACGTACTGGATCCGGGTGACTGCAGTGACCCTCTGATCTGGACACAGACTGGATCTGGTGGCCACGGTGACCTCGGAACAAGAGAGAAACAGACAAATATTAGCGTAGATGCCATTCTTCTAATGATGTAGCAAGTACATAGGGTGTTATGGGAAGTGTTTCCGGTTCTGGTTTACCTAATTAATGCAGCCTAAAAATCTTTTGACGGATTTGGATAATAAAAGCATATTAGTATGTTATGTGTATGCCAGGTTAAAGAGATGGGTCTTTAATCTAGATTTAAACTGCAAGAGTGTGTCTGCCTCCCGAACAATGTTAGGTAGGTTATTCCAGAGTTTGGGCGCCAAATAGGAAAAGGATCTGCCGCCTGCAGTTGATTTTGATATTCTAGGTATTATCAAATTGCCTGAGTTTTGAGAACGTAGCGGACGTAGAGGATTATAATGTAAAAGGAGCTCATTCAAATACTGAGGTGCTAAACCATTCAGGGCTTTATAAGTAATAAGCAATATTTAAAATCTATGCGATGCTTGATAGGGAGCCAGTGCAGTGTTGACAGGACCGGGCTAATATGGTCATACTTCCTGGTTCTAGTAAGAACTCTTGCTGCTGTATTTTGGACTAGCTGTAGTTTGTTTACTAAGCGTGCAGAACAACCACCCAATAAAGCATTACAATAATCTAACCTTGAGGTCATAAATGCATGGATTAACATTTCTGCATTTGACATTGAGAGCATAGGCTGTAATTTAGATATATTTTTGAGATGGAAAAATGCAGTTTTACAAATGCTAGAAACGTGGCTTTCTAAGGAAAGATTGCGATCAAATAGCACACCTAGGTTCCTAACTGATGACGAAGAATTGACAGAGCAACCATCAAGTCTTAGACAGTGTTCTAGGTTATTACAAGCAGAGTTTTTTTGTCCTATAATTAACACCTCTGTTTTTTCAGAATTTAGCAGTTAGAAATTACTCGTCATCCAGTTTTTTATATCGACTATGCAATCCATTAGTTTTTCAAATTGGTGTGTTTCACCGGGCTGCGAAGAAATATAGAGCTGAGTATCATCAGCATAACAGTGAAAGCTAACACCATGTTTCCTGATGATATCTCTCAAGGGTAACATATAAAGCGTGAAGAGTAGCGGCCCTAGTACTGAGCCTTGAGGTACTCCATACTGCACTTGTGATCGATAGGATACATCTTCATTCACTGCTACGAACTGATGGCAGTCATATAAGTACGATTTAAACCATGCTAATGCACTTCCACTGATGCCAACAAAGTGTTCAAGTCTATGCAAAAGAATGTTGTGGTCAATTGTGTCAAACGCAGCACTAAGATCCAATAAAACTAATAGAGAGATACACCCACGATCAGATGATAAGAGCAGATCATTTGTAACTCTAAGGATAGCAGTCTCAGTACTATGATACGGTCTAAATCCTGACTGGAAATCCTCACATATACCATTTTTCTCTAAGAAGGAATATAATTGTGTGGATACCACCTTTTCTAGTATCTTGGACAGAAAAGGGAGATTCGAGATTGGTCTATAATTAACTAGTTCTTTGGGGTCAAGTTGTGGTTTTTTGATGAGAGGCTTAATAACAGCCAGTTTGAAGGTTTTGGGGACATATCCTAATGACAATGAGGAATTAATAATAGTCAGAAGAGGATCTATGACTTCTGGAAGCACCTCTTTTAGGAGCTTAGATGGTATAGGGTCTAACATACATGTTGTTGGTTTAGATGATTTAACAAGTTTATACAATTCTTCCTCTCCTATGGTAGAGAATGAGTGGAACTGTTCCTCAGGGGGTCTATAGTGCACTGTCTGATGTGATACTGTAGCTGACGGCTGAATGGTTGCAATTTTATCTCTAATAGTATCGATTTTAGAAGCAAAGTAGTTCATAAAGTCATTACTGCTGTGGTGTTGGGAAATGTCAACACTTGTTGAGGCTTTATTTTTCGTTAATTTAGCCACTGTATTGAATAAATACCTGGGGTTATGTTTGTTTTCATCTAAAAGAGAAGAAAAGTAATCGGATCTAGCAGTTTTTAATGCTTTTCTGTAGGATATGTTACTTTCCCGCCAAGCAATACGAAATACCTCTAGTTTTGTTTTCCTCCAGCTGCGCTCCATTTTTCGGGCTGCTCTCTTTAGGGTGCGAGTATGCTCATTATACCATGGTGTCAAACTGTTTTCCTTAACCTTCCTTAAGCGTAAAGGAGCAACTTTATTTAAAGTGCTAGAAAAGAGAGAGTCCATAGTTTCTGTTACATCATCAAGTTGTTCTGAGGTTTTGGATATGCTAAGGAATTTGGATACATCAGGAAGATAACTTAAAAAGCAGTCTTTTGTGTTAGAAGTGATGGTTCTTCCATACTTGTAACAAGAAGTAGAATTTACAATTTTGGCTATATGAATTTTGCAAAGAACTAAATAATGATCTGAGATATCATCACTTGGCTGAATAATTTCAACACCATCAACATCAATTCCATGTGACAGTATTTAATCTAGAGTATTTAATTAGTATTAGAGTAGGTCCTGAAACGTGTTGTCTAACACCAATAGAGTTCAGAATGTCTATAAATGCTGATCTCAATGCATCGTTTTCATTATCAACATGGATATTAAAATCACCAACTATTAAAACTTTATCTGCAGCCAGAACTAACTTGGATGTAAAATCACCAAACTCTTTAATAAAGTCTGTATGGTGCCCTGGTCGCCTGTATACAGTAGCCAGTACAAACATAACAGGGGATTTATCATTAACATTTGTTTCTTTGGATAATGTTATATGAAGTACCATTACTTCAAACGAGTTATACTTGTAGCCTGCCCTCTGAGAAATCCTGAAAACGTTGTTATAAATTGAAGCAACACCTCCACCTTTGCCTTTTAGACGTGGCTCATGTTTATAACAGTAATCTTGGGGGGTGGACTCATTTAAAATAATGTAATCATCAGGTTTTAGCCAGGTTTCTGTCAAACAGAGTACATCTATATTATGATCAGTGATCATATTATTTACAAAAAGTGTTTTCGTAGAAAGGGATCTGATATTCAATAAGCCAAGCTTTATCATTTGTTTATCCATATTGCTTCTGTTTTTTATTTGTTGAACCTCAATCAAATTGTTAATCTTAACTTGGTTTGGACGTTTTTTGTTTTTTTCCAGTTCGGAGAAAAGACACAGTCTCTATAGTGTGATATCTAGGTGAAAAAGTCTCTATGTGCTGAGAATTAACTGACCTCTGTGACGGGAGGCAGCTAGCAGACGGTCGGTTTAGCCAGTCTGTCTGCTTCCTGACCTGGGCCCCAGTTAGTCAAGTATAAACACTAAGACTATTTGCCATATTTCTAGAGAGAAGAGTGGCGATAAAAAAAAAAAAAATAAATAAAAAAAATTTGTTTGGGAATTGATCTACACATCTGTTTTGCACTGTGCAGTAGATTTAGTGGTGGTGCACTTGAAGGAAAGTATTTCCTTCTACATCAAAAAGCATTACCTTCCAGTATTTTATTTTAAGTAATGGACCCAGTTCAGATTAAGAACTTGTAAACAGTTCCCAGACCCTACATACAGGAAACCTACACATCGAAATCATGCTCAGTAGTTGTTTCCACTGAAATACAACCTGAAATTAAAAAGCAAGAACAATTTTCTGCTTTTGTAAAAGTTTTTTTTCTTGTTTTTTGTTTGTTTGTTTGTTTTTTTTTTTATCTCATCACATCCCATTTAAAGTATCCCAGTAACTAGGTCTGTATCAAAGTCCATCAGCATTTTGGGCACAATGAAATTGTTATTTTTCAGCATCTGTAAGTAATAGATTCTACAAACGCATTCACAAATCTCCCTAAAGCTGAGTATAGAACATGAGGTAACAGAGGTAAATGCTTATACATATGTAAAAGGTCATTTTGATTGACCCATTATATTTAGGGTGATAAATAATGGAATGGCGGGATAAATTTGAACGGAAACACAAACAGAGACAACATGCAATGTTTGTTATTTCATTCATCTGGGAGACTGCCGTGCTGTGTCATGTAAATGAAGTTGGTTTAAGACATTCCAGGGTCACAACACACCTAAGCCCTGCTGTGGTTTTATCCTAGACTGCACCAAGAGATAGATTACTTACATGGTCTTTTAATATTTATCAGAGACAGGGACAGAACAACATTTCAGGTACGCTTAGTGGATGCCAGGGCTAAATTGGAGGGAGTCCAAATGTTGTAAAAACTCTGAATGCTTACAGGAAGAGCACCCTGTGGCGACATGAATGGACAAATCTAAAAACATGAATAAAACAAATCATGCAGCTCGTTATTTCTTTTAGATGTGGGCTTTCCAGAAAATAAGGTCTTTTAAAATGAACAAGCAAACAATGCAGTTTATCTTAAAAGGGTCGTTGGATGCTACATGCACTTTTTCAAGTTTTTTTGAACTGAAATGTGTGTTGGCAGTGTGTACACAACCACCCTAAAATGATAAAAATCCACCCAGTGTTTTTTTTTTTTGTAAGTATTGTTTCAGCACAGACTGGACTGGTGTCCTACCATTCTTTTGACCTCAGAGCAGATGTAGACAAGAATGTCTCCTAAGCAACTGAGGTGTTCTGTTGTTGGATGTAATAATGAACATTTCAGTCGTCATTCACTCCTGAAATCTGAGCCGCTGAAGACGCAGTGGACTACATTTGTTTTAGAAGGGAATACTACCCCAATCTACCTAAATCTGTATATATTTGCACAAATCATTCGTGATCCAGCTTCACCAACAGAAGTGAGTATAAGGTTTTTCAATTAATCTTTGCAAATCGCCTTTCCTAATAATGTGCTAATCAGCAAGTTTCATGATGATTGTGACTAAAGTAAGCAGTACCTCAGAGAGAAGGTCAGCATTTAAAGGAAAATGCTAAAAAAACAGCTTGCACTGAAAAGAGCTGTTTTTGACAGGGTAAAAAGAGTTGTATTTTACATTACCACTGAGAAATTTTAACCAAACTATGTTACAGATTTTTCTTTAAGACCCAGAAAGAACCATATCTAGTTGTGGAAAAAAGGCATCTGATGAACCCTTTAAGTGATTCTGTGTAGCTGCATTTAATAGTCCAGTTGCATTTACCAAGAGTTATATACCCTGAATGAGGTCATTATATTACATAATGTAGTATTTGTTATATAAACCATTAATTTAATCTCACAAAATTAGTTCAGATTTGGTCAAGTCTTAGACTTTTGATGGATGATGGTTATAAAAAGAAATACTACATGGTTAGACTATAATGTGGAGAAATGGAATTAGGATCAATAATTGCTATAGTAAGTACAATAGTTCTGACTTCACCTTTACTGGGGTGAAAAAAAAACGGGTTACAAAAACCGGGGTCCAGGACCCCTAGGGGCCAATATAAGGCTTTCAAGGAAGTCCACAGAAGAAGAAAAAAAATCACACTTTTATATGCATATAAATGAATCTTTGCACATATAGGCAAATATCCCTCACAAGGGGATCATCATCATTTACAATCCTCTGACATCAACATTTTTTTGTTCTGACCCACGTAGTAATATACACCATTCCAAACAGTTTAAAGTGCAATTTCATTTTTGATACATCAATCTACAGAATAAAAACACACGCAAAGGTATGGTGAAATGTCACAGACCTGAAGAATTCCAAATCCATATTTTCAAAAGCTAGTCACAAGAGAACAATTTCTGCAACTCAGAAAAATAAAAATAACAGGTAAGCACAGATTCTGCAGCAAGATTAATAAAGACAGAATGTTGGAATGTGCAGATATTTCCAGAAACAATACATTTTTTTAAAGTAGTGTGCAACAAAGAGTGAAGACAAAACAAATGAAGAGAAAGAGCAAAAAAAAGCTAAAAGGCCCTTATAAGTGAGAAGAGTCTGAGCAACACTTCTGCACAAGCTGCAGGTCTTGCGGGCCATAACTTGCACACATACATCTCACATAAAGTAATTAAACTACGTAATGGATGATGACAGTTTTCACTGAGTATTTTTCCAGCACTGATAGCACTAATGATGATTTATGATGTTGGACCTTTAATGGACATGAAATGATTTATTATTACCAGAAAGCTGCAAGCTAGCAATTACAGATTGTGCGATTCATATTTTAATTCATAGCATAGTTTACACATATAAATTTTTCTCTTAGCAAAATATGTATGCATGCAAATGATTACGTTTCTGTCTGCCCAGCACACAATTACTTCATTAATTCATCTACTTAACGTCATCATGGTTTTTATCTAAATCATTGAAGAGTCAAAATCCAAATATATAGGAAACTGAAGTTTTTTAAACATATTTACATCTGAAATCATGCTGAATATGCACATTAAATAATGTTTCCTTTAGAACAGATAAATAATAATCAGCAATATAATAGTGCTGTTAATCAGTTAAAACAATAACTAATAAACATTTTTCTTTAATTGCACCTAAAATCAATATATGTACTCATAAATATATTTTCACATTAACTCTTCAAATTAATGTAGACAAAACAAAAATACCTTATATTTTAAATATTTAATGATATATTTTTTATTAATTACTACGAATGAGGGCAAGCATCAGCAATACTGATACTGATGTCTCTGTAAAAAAATGTTTTATATAATATAAATATAGCCATTCAAAATTACAATAAATTGTTGTACAGTTTATGCCATAATTTTTTAGCAACAACAAAAAAAAAACATTGTAACTTATTATAACTTAAAATAGTCACATAAATTTAATACATTTCATATTTAGCTGTGACTTTGTGTATATAGTGTTTCTGTCTCTGTCGATATCAGCCCTCTCTCTGTTTGAATGAGAGCTGTCAGTTTATTTGTGCCCCACTAAGTTTATTTTGTACACTAATTTTCACAATAAATAATAAAATTACTTGTTAAAATATTTGTTATCAATATTTTTATATAAGGATTCATTATCTCGATACAGCGTGAGCATTGTATCCATCAGAAAAGGTGGAGCTGAGCTTGCAGAAATCTCTGATCATAGACTAAATGATGTTATAATTTCAGGAAACTCACACTCTACTCAGTTTTATTCATTAGATTTTTTATCCCCTTAGCAGTTTTTAATTAGTCAAGTTTCTCACTAACCCACTAACTAAATGTGTCCTGTTTTTGATTTATGTAGGAAAACATTCTCTGCGTGACATATATATATATATATATATTGACGTGACATGTGGCCAAGTATGGTGACCCATACTCGGAATTAGTGCTCTACATTTATCCCATCCAAAGTGCACACACACAGCAGTGAACACATAGGCACAGTGGGCAGCTATTTTTTGCTAAAAATATTTGGAAAACAAAAATGAAACTTGTGTGCATTCAGGTGATTCGTATCACTCACAATGACACTAAAATAGATGCATTGTGGATACTGTTAATTTAGTTAATAACTATGATGAAAAATTTTCTTTGACAAGCTTTTTTTCCCATGACTAAAATGAGACGACGACCAGACAAGGTCAATAAACAATAACTCTGACTACAGTACAGACCAAAAGTTTGGACACACCTTCTCATTCAAAGAGTTTTCTTTATTTTCATGACTATGAAAATTGTAGATTCACACTGAAGGCATCAAAACTATGAATTAACACATGTGGAATTATATATGGAATTATATACGTAACAAAAAGTGTGAAACAACTGAAAATATGTCATATTCTAGGTTCTTCAAAGTAGCCACCTTTTGCTTTGATTACTGCTTTGCACACTCTTGGCATTCTCTTGATGAGCTTCAAGAGGTAGTCACCTGAAATGGTCTTCCAACAGTCTTGAAGGAGTTCCCCGAGAGATGCTTAGCACTTGTTGGCCCATTTGCCTTTAGTCTGCGGTCCAGCTCACCCCTAAACCATCTCGATTGGGTTCAGTTCCGGTGACTGTGGAGGCCAGGTCATCTGGCGCAGCACCCCATTACTCTCCTTCTTGGTCAAATAGCCCTTGATGCCTTCAGTGTGACTCTACAATTTTCATAGTCATGAAAATAAAGAAATTCTTTGAATGAGAAGGTGTGTCCAAACTTTTGGTCTGTACTGTATATTAACATGCAATAATCATTGACAATAAAAGACAAGACTAAAATGTATACAAAAAAACTATACAAAAAAACTACATAAAAAAATTAACACTAATTGTTAATTAACTGGTAACACTACTACAGCTTAATAATTCACGTCATTGGTCACTTCCTGTTGGACGTCACTTCCTGTTTGTTGTTGGCGCCTGTACTGCATTTGAGCTCCATCACTATATTCTTTTTATCTACTATTTTTATCTTAAAAATCAATTTTATACACCATCGTTTCCGTTTATATAACGTGTGAATATATCCTCTATTGTATTCTACAACAAAAACTATCAGAGCGCCTCGTTATCAGTAGTTTTATTTTGATCTCCTGGGTCCGCTATTAGCTTATAGCCCGTAAGCATCAGCGGCATGGTTGCTGCTAACTGCGCTGACATTGCTAATACTGTATTCACACACATTACCATTGCTGTACTCACTGTTACTCGCTTTAATGGCGGATGAATGTCATGAATGGCAGATTCGCGACCTGGAGGTGAGGCAGGCCCAGCTGAGAGAGTGGAGAGCAGCACTGGATTCATCCCAGGCTGACACTCCCAAGTCCGGGGTAAGTATACAGCATGCTGTTAACAGTCCCACCATGTCTACTCAGTGTGTTTCTCTGCACAGGCCCGGTGCACCCAGGACGCGATCTTCCCAGATGTCCTTCACTCCGGCGCCGGGACACCACAGACCCTGGGTGCATCCACAGCAGAGGACGCGAGCCAGGCCCCCGGGCAACGACTTCTCCCACTCCTGTCTTCGAGATCTCCACCCGGAACCGCTTCGCTCCCCTCCGCGAGACGTGACACGACGCTGTGATCATCGGAGACTCCATCGTCCGACACGTCCGTGCTACGTTAGCCGAAGGTAAAGTGCACACTCATTGTTTCCCTGGTGCTCGTGCTCTCGATGATTCTGGAATCTTTTCTGGGAGCGTCCTAGGTTGTTTCGAGCTGATGGTCTACACCCCAGCAGAGGCGGAGCGGAGCTGCTCTCTGACAACATCTCCAGGACACTTCGCTCCATGTCACTAGTAAGACAATTCTCAAATAACTATTATGATGACGTTTGTTCCACCCGCTTAAATGATAAAAGTACTTGCGCTGAAAAATCTATTAAGACTGTGTCTGTTCCCTGAATAGTGAGGTCAAAATATAAATTTAATGTAGGATCTAGAAAAAATCTTATCGTGATTAAACCAGAAACATGTAAAGTAAATGAACAAAAACAATCTTTAAAGTTTGGGTTCATAAATATTAGATCACTCACACCCAAAGCAGTTATTGTAAATGAAATTATCACAGATAATAGTTTTGATGTACTCTGTTTGACTGAAACCTGGCTAAAACCAAATTATTATTTTGGTCTAAATGAGTCGACTCCACCAAAGTACTGTTATAAGCATGAGCCCCGTCAGAATGGTCGTGGAGGAGATGTTGCAACAATATATAGTGATGTTCTCAATGTTACCCAGAAAACAGGATACAGGTTTAACTCATTCGAAATACTTCTGCTTAATGTTATACTGTCAGACATGCAAAAGAAATCTAATGTATCTCTTGCTCTGGCTACTGTGTATAGACCACCAGGGCCGTATACAGAATTCCTAAAAGAATTTGCAGATTTCCTCTCAGACCTTCTGGTTACAGTTGATAAGGCGCTAATAATGGGAGATTTTAATATTCACGTTGATAATACAAATGATGCATTAGGACTTGTGTTTACTGACCTAATAAACTCTTTTGGAGTCAAGCAAAATGTCACCAGGCCCACTCATCGTTTTAATCATACACTAGATTTAATTATATCGCATGGAATCGATCTTACTGCTATAGATATCGTACCTCAATGTGATGATGTTACAGACCATTTTCTTGTATCGTGCATGCTGCATATCACTGATATTAACTATATGTCTCAGCGTTACCATCTGGGCAGAACTATTGTTCCAGTCACCAAAGACAGATTCGCAAATATCCTGCCTGATCTATCTCAACTGCTATTTGTACCCAAAAAAATACACATGAATTAGACGAAATGACTGACAACATGGGCACTATTTTCTCTAATACATTAGAAGCTGTTGCCCCCATCAAATTGAAAAAGGTTAGAAAAAAACGTACTGTGCCATGGTATAACAGTAATACTCACTCTCTCAAGAAAGTAAGAATAAAAAATCGACTGATTGTAATGATATTGACATGTCATTATTAAAAAATATCATAGAATATATAGTAAAACCATTTACATATATTTGTAATCAATCATTTTTAACAGGTATATTTCCAAATAATATGAAAATAGCTAAAATTATTCCTATCTTTAAAAGCGGTGATAGACATCTTTTTTCCAATTACAGACCAATTTCTCTGCTTTCCCAGTTCTCTAAAATTTTGGAGAAACTATTTGTGTGTAGGCTAGACAATTTCATAGACAAACATAAACTATTGAGTGAACATCAGTATGGCTTTAGAGCAAATAGGTCAACTTCAATGGCAGTGATGGAAATGGTAGAAGAGATTTCCACTTCAATGGATAATAATGAATATACTGTGGGGGTGTTCCTGGATTAAAAAAAAGCTTTTGACACTATTGATCATGGTCTATTAATGAGGAAACTGGAAAGATATGGTATAAGAGGCAAAGCCTATTTTTGGTTAAAAAGTTACCCTGATGACAGATATGAATTTGTCCAAATAAATGATGTTAGATCAGATTTAATGAAAGTTACTTGTGGTGTTCCACAGGGCTCGGTGTTAGGCCCCATAATGTTTGTACTGTACATAAATGATATTTGTGAAGTGTCAAAAATATTAAAAATGGTTTTGTTTTCTGATGACACTAATTTATATTGTTCAGGGAAAAATTTGGAACAGCTTCTGAATACAGTGTAAATTGAATTGATGATCTTAAAAAAATGGTTTGATGATAATAGATTGTCATTGAATTTAAGTAAAACAAAGTTCATAATATTTGGTAATCGAAAGAGTTTTAATAAAGTTAAAATTAGGATTAACAATGAGGAAATAGATAGAGTATATGAAAATAAATTTCTAGGTGTTATAATAGATCATAAATTATGTTGGAAACCACATATTAATCATGTAAAAAGAAAAATGTCACAATCCATTGCAATATTACATAAAACTAAACATATTCTGAATGAAAATTCATTATATATTTTGTATTGTGCGCTCATAGTTCCATACATGATCTATTGTGTGGAGGTTTGGGGACATGCATATAAAACCAACATAAATCCAATATATATGTTACAAAAAAGAGCAATAAGGATTATAAAACATGTTGACTATCACGAGCCGACTAATCAATTGTTTAGTAATTTAAATGCTTTAAAAAATTTTGATTTATTAAATTTCTATACTGTACAGACAATGTATAAAGTCTATAATAATTTGCTTCCAAACTGTATCCAGAGGCTGTTTGAAAAAAGAGAAAATCAGTATGGAATAAGAGGAATGCATATGTTTAAAAAAATAAGGGTAAGAACTAATACAAAAAATAGATGCATATCTGTCAAAGGGGTTAATCTATGGAATAATTTGCATACGGAATTAAAATTGTGTAATTCACTTTGTAAATTCAAGAAAATGTTTAAAAACAAGGTGGTTAATAATTATTTAATTTAACGGGTATTAAAAAATTATTTTTCCTTCCTTCTTTCTTTTTTTTTTTTTTCTTTTTTCTTTATATACTTTGTATATGTATGTGTGTCTTGTATTAATCACTACTAGTAAAAAGTGCCACTCATTTGATTGATAATTATGTACAAAGGGTAGGCGTAATAAGCAGAGGCTTCAGCCTACACCTTTTCGGTTATTATGTATAACTTCATTTATTTTTGTATGATTGATTGTCTGTGAGGTCCGAATTAAATAAATTTACAAAAATTTACAAAAAAGGTAACTCGTAGTCTTGAACGCAAATGGAGAAAAACTAACTAGGAAGCTTTTAGAATTGCATGGAAAAACAGTATGTCCAGCTATAGACAGGCTCTAAAAACTGCTAGGGCAGAGCATATCCACAAACTCATAGAAAATAACCAAAACAATCCAAGGTTTTTATTTAGCACAGTGGCTAAATTAACAAATTACCAGACGCCACCTGATTCAAATATTCAACCAACGTTAAATAGTAATGACTTTATGAATTTCTTCACTGATAAAATAGATAACATTAGAAATACAATAGCGAATGTAGATTCTACAGCATCTAACACTTCAGTTTCATCCATCGCACCCAAAGATAAACTGCAGTGCTTTACAAATATAGGACAGGAAGAGCTAAATAAACGTATCACTGTATCTAAACCAACAACATGTTTATTAGATCCTGTACCCACTAAATCACTGAAAAAGTTGTTACCTGTAGCCGAAGAACCGCTTCTCAATATTATTAACTCGTCGTTATCTTTAGGTCACATCCCAAAACCATTCAAGCTGGCGGTTATTAAGCCTCTTATTAAGAAACCAAAACTAGATCCTAGTGAACTGGCAAATTATAGGCTTATTTCAAATCTTCCATTTATGTCTAAAATTTTAGAAAAAGTTGTGTCTGCTCAATTGAGCACCTTCCTTCACAAAAATGATCTGTATGAAGAATTTCAGTCAGGTTTCAGGCCCCACCATAGCACAGAAACTGCACTTGTTAAAATTACAAATGACCTGCTTCTTACGTCAGATCAAGGCTGCATCTCATTTCTAGTCTTACTTGATCTTAGTGCTGCGTTCGACACCATAGATCATGACATACTCATAAATCGATTACAAAACTATACAGGCATTCAAGGGCAGGCTCTAAGATGGTTTAGATCCTACCTGTCCGATCGCTACCATTTTGTTTACTTAAATGGGGAGTTATCTCATTTATCATCAGTAAAATATGGAGTGCCACAAGGATCCGTCCTAGGTCCCCTTCTATTTTCAATATACATGTTGCCCCTTGGTAATATTATTAGAAAATACGGAATTAGCTTCCACTGTTATGCTGATGATACTCAGCTATATATCTCAACGAGACCAGATGAAACCTCTAAATTATCTAAGCTAACAGAGTGTGTTAAAAATGTAAAAGATTGGATGACCAATAATTTTCCCCAATTAAATTCGGATAAGACAGAGATATTAATTATTGGACCAAAAAACACTACACAGAATCTTGTAGATTACAATCTGCAACTAGATGGATGTACTGTTACTTCTTCTACAGTCAAAAATCTGGGTGTTATATTAGACAGCAACTTGTCTTTTGAAAATCATATTTCCCATGTTACAAAAACTGCATTCTTCCATCTTAGAAAAATTGCCAAGCTACGAAACATGTTGTCTGTTTCTGATGCAGAAAAGCTAGTTCATGCATTCATGACCTCTAGACTGGACTATTGTAATGCACTTCTAGGTGGTTGTCCTGCTTCTTCAATAAACAAGCTACAGGTAGTCCAAAATGCAGCAGCTAGAGTCCTTACCAGGTCAAGAAAATATGATCATATTACCCCAATTTTACAGTCTCTGCACTGGCTACCTATTAAGTTCCGTATCAGTTACAAATTATCATTACTTACCTATAAGGCCCTAAATGGTTTAGCTCCTGTGAACCTAACTAGCCTTCTACCACGCTACAATCCATCACGCTCCCTAAGGTCACAAAACGCTGGACTTTTGGTAGTTCCTAGGATAGCAAGTCCACTAAAGGAGGTAGAGCTTTTTCACATTTGGCTCCCAAACTCTGGAATAGCCTTCCTGATAATGTTCGGAGTTCAGACACACTCTCTCTGTTTAAATCTAGATTAAAAACGCATCTCTTTCGCCAAGCATTTTAATAATTGTATCTTAAATTGTGAGTATAGTTGTATCTGATCAAATGTGCATTCTTATTCTTTAGCTTGGGTTAAACGAATTAATTTTACTTTGTTGGAACAGCAGCTATGCTAATGATGTCTCTATTTGTTTCTATGTTTTGCCACGGGATTTACATCCCAATGGTAACTAGGATTTACACAAGCTCCAGTCTGGATCCAGAACACCTGAGAAGAGATGATGCTGACCCTCAGAGGACCTCAGATGATGCTAACCCTGAATTAACAACAGAACTAACAAATATTGCTACAAGTGTGACTGCATCATATAATAATTATTAATTATTAATAATATTAATAATGTTCATCATCTGGCTGACTACGTCTTGTATTAATTTTTCTACAAATCCTGTCATACAGTACGTGCACAAACTGACAGTCACCACTTATAAGCTATTACTAAATATTGTAGAAACATAATTTTCTGTAAAGTTGCTTTGTAACGATTTGTATTGTAAAAAGCGCTATACAAATAAACTTGAATTGAATTGAATTGTGGTGACCTTTAGCAGATGTCAAACTAATGGTGGTGACTTACACTGTGACAATCCATTATGTCCTCAACTGTAATGATTAGAGCATGGAAAAAGACATGGGGTCAAGACAGTCACAATTCCTAGCTATGGATTTAACATTTCCAGCTACTTTTTAGCTGGCAATATTTAATGAATTACCAAAAAATATTCATTCACATCAAAGATGTGGAAATAGCTACTTTGAATAAAACCCACTTTTATTTTATTGACAATGTGAATTAGTGGTCATGATACAATAATTTCTTACTTCTATAACTTAAAAAATATCAATAGTAGAGTACACGAGAATTGTTAGTTGCAACTGACTTCAGTGTTATGATGTAAAAGTTGTGGCTAGAAGGGATACAGCTTTGACAGGAAACTTCTACAACCTACTCCAACCCTAATCCTACCCCTTACAATAATGCAAAAAAATAAAAATAATAATAATTATTGTTGTACTGTGTAACAAAATTACACTGTATTTTTGTGTGCATGCCCAGTAGTGCCATATTTATCCCTTTTAGCATTAACCCAAGTGATACTAAATATTGAATAAACAGCAAGGCATTATTGTGGTGCACCTCCACTCCACCTCTTGCTCATAGCAAATTCACAGTTGGATAGTTTTTAAGAATATCTGCCACATTGTTATGTCTGACATCACGCTTTACCACTTATGGGTCCTAACACTCTGCCAGACACCCCAAGATAACACCAAACTGTGCTAATGTACACCCACAATGTCATGTAATACTGAAAAATTATAACCCCTTTATCTCCACACTGAAATCCCAGATGGCCAGACTGTGATTTGGCTAAAATATTTGTGCCTGAGACACTGTGAGCATATAGACTGTAGTGTGCACAGCAGTTTTTTAAATGCTTTGCTTAAATATGTAATATTATTTAAATAGTGCTCATAAATGGCCCCCGAGATAGTATTCTCAAGTGAAATGAGTAGAGGCTTGAACCCGGAAACAGCAGTCCTTACGTCATACTTAACAAGAGGATTCTCCCGAAGCCATTTGTAATGATGAGACAGAAACGTTCAGATCCATGTGCAGAACTTTAATGATGAGAATGGTCAGACAGGCAATGATCAGTTAAGGATGGCTGAAGCGAAACAGTCGTTCCGAAGCTTTGCGAGATCCCGAAGAGCAGATGTGTCGAAACACTGATCCGAAGCGTGATTCGAAACACCCATGTCACGAGACTATGACCAAACGAAGCCTCGAAGTGTTTCACTAATTGTTTCATCAGGTGTGGTCCGCCGAATCAGCGTTTGATTGGAACGGTCGGGAACAGACCACACAATCGCACATCTGTATAAAAGTGAAATAAACGCATTTTGACCTTGTGGGTTTTTGTGAGAGGAGTTTGACTTTGAGATAGCGGATTTTTGGTGATATAGTGACATTTGATATAGCGATTTGATTAGTTATAGGCAATTTAGACTTACATTTAAATTTACACAACACATTGACTGAGAGGCTAGAGACAGACAGAGTATACATATAGTGACACATTAATAGATACATAGATATAAATATATATAGACAGCTAGATTAATAGATAGATACATATATAGATAGATTACAGATACATATATAAATACATATATTATAGATAGATACATATATAGATAGATTATAGATACATATATAAATACATATATTATAGATAGATACATATATAGATACATAGATTATAGATACATATCTAGATACATAGATCGATTCATATATAGATAGATAGATTTGGATAGATAGATAAAATGGAAGCTCCCCAGAAGAGATGCCGTACATCTGTGGTGTGGGAGCATTTCCATTTAGAAACCCCAAATAAAGTGAGATGTGTGTATTGTGATCGGCAGCTAGCCTACTGCAACAATACATCATCCATGATGCGCCATTTGAGGAGCACTCATCCTGCCATTTTGCAGGGTGCAGAGGATGGCATTCCCCCTGTACCTAGGCCTGCTACTGACACTGCTGGGCCATCTAAGCAAGGTATGCATTGTTTGGGATATAATTATAATTGAAATATAATTACAACCTTTTGGGACACTGTTTATAAAGTTTATAAGTTATATAAAGCACTGATTATAAACACTGGAAGGTTTCCAAATAATGAACCAGTAGGCTATACTTTTAATAGATGTGCACTAATTGAAGCTGTATTTTTCCAATGTATTTGTCTGAAAGTATGTTTTGTCTTCTCTTTTAAAAGTCAGACAGAGGGAATTGGATGAGGCTCTTATAAACATGGTGGTGAAGGATCTGCAGCCCTTCACCATCGTGGACGATGAGGGATTCAAGGCATTTGTGAACAAGCTTGATCCAAGCTATGTCCTCCCATCCCGGAAGGTGCTTAAAATAATGGTCAGCGAAAAGTACAACAAAGCCAAGGAGAAGACAATGGAGGACCTACAAAAGGCCGAATTTGTTAGCCTTACAGCTGACATGTGGTCCTCCATTAATATGGATGGATATCTTGGTGTGACTTGCCATTACATAACACCAGAGGCAAAAATGGCAACTGTTGTACTGGGTGTAAGGAGGTTTTACCAAAACCACACAGCCCAGCATCTCATGGAGGCTAAAGCCTTGCTAATGGCTGAGTGGGGAATAACCTCCAAAGTTCAGTGCATGGTGACTGACAATGCATCTAACATGATCCTAAGTGCCCAGCTACTCCACCTTCGCCATGTCCCATGTTTTGCTCATACTTTAAATTTGATTGTGAAAAAGGCACTAGATCAAACCCCAGTCATCAATGAAATACGCCAGAAGGCCAGAAAGATAGTGGGGTTGTTCAGATCCAGCTGCAAAGCAAAGGACAAGCTTGTGGAGATGCAGAGCTTGATGGGAAGACCAACTCTGAAACTGATACAGGAGGTTGACACGAGATGGAACAGCACATTTGACATGCTACAGCGCTTGTATGACCAACGTGAACCAGTGGCTGCTGCACTTTCCAACTTAAACAATGATACTGCTCCCCTGACAAGTATTGATTATGACATTATTGAACAATCATTGTCAATACTGCAACCATTCAAACTCGCAACAACAGAGATGTCAGAGGAAAAGAGAGTGTCTGCTTCAAAGCTTATACCACTGTACAGGATGTTGCAGCACAAGCTTGCACAGAAAAAAGGAAATGCAACGCAGGAATCAACTGTTCAATTAGGTAGGCCACAATGACCATACTACCCATGTGATTGGCCATAACTGTCATATTATTGTCATTATTATAAATATGTGTTTCTCCTGTTTTGGCTCATAGGCTCACATCTGCAAGAAGGTCTGCACTCCAGATGTGGAGGTTATGAGAGTTTTAGAGCCTTGGCACTGGCTACACTGCTGGACCCAAGGTTCAAAAATGTGGCATTTGGAAATGCTGCCAAAGCCCAGGAAGCTGAAAAGCATATCACACTGGAGTGTGCTTCACTGATGCGTTCAAACACAAATCCTGGTGAGCAGTTTCAGTCTGTGTTATGTTATGTAATCTGAATCATGTAATATAATATATCCTTCATATATGCCGTCAGTTTAGGATTTGTTACTAATTGCTGTTTTCATTTTTATTCAGACCCAGAAATGTCAACATCACACCCATCATCATCATCATCACCATCACCATCACCATCAACATCAACACCAGTAGAAACACAGGACAGTTTATGGGAACTTTTTGATACTCGCATCCATCAAACCAAGATGATACACAATGCTACAGCTGATGCCACAGTGGAAGTGAAAAAATACATCAACGATGCGTATTTGCCCAGAACTCATGATCCACTAACTTACTGGAAAGAGAGAGCAGTAATCTTTCCTCATTTGAATGTCCTTGCAAAAAAATATATTTGTATGCCAGCAACAAGTGTCCCTTGTGAGAGGATTTTTTCAAAGGCTGGAGAAATTATCTGTAAAAAAAGAAGTAGGCTAAGTCCTTCCACAGCAGATAAATTAATATTTTTGAATAAAAATCTCTAAAAAAAGTGAGACATTGTGGCTTGATTTCTTTTATTAATATTCATTTTTCATGACCAAAATAACATTATGCACAGTGAGGAGCCTATAGGTTACAAGCTTCACATATTAGAACATTATAATAATAAAAAAACAACACATTTTTTTAATGGCTCGTCAAGGTTGTTTTAGATCAACACCTGCAAGTGACCACTAGGTGTCACCGTTGAGACGGGTGTCGGATTGATTCGAAACCTCGAAACAATATGGCACATTTGGTTCAACTGTTTCATTGGTTCATGAGGCCTCGATTTTGCCATCCCTATGATCAGTAACGGCGTCAGGTATGTAGGGATAACCAGAATCGATAACAGAAACAGGCAGATGTCGGGGGCAAGCAGCAGAGAATCAGAGTCGGTATAAACAATCCAAAGGTCAGGTACAGAAGGAAAACACAAGGAAAAACGCTCGGAAATGTCAGACTGGCTAAACAACACTTCGCAGAGAGTGGGAGTGAGTGTGCTGCTTTTATGTGTGTGTAAATGAGGTGCAGGTGTGGCAAGGAAATTGGCTGATGAATGATTTGCAGGTGTGTCAGGGTGATTGTGATGCAGTGACTCATGGGGAATGTAGTTCGGGTGTGGTGCAACAGATGAGAGGTGCTAGAGTCCGAGTGACATCTGGTGGTTGATGTGGAATGGTCCTGATTGGAGTGCCCTCTACTGAAGTTCATGGGCACTCCATCTAATGATCGTGACACCATTAAACTGACGTCATCAGAGCGAGAAAGCCATTCCAGAGCAGAAGCAACATTTTCAGTTTTGGATTAAAGATTACGACTTCAGATATTTTTATTTATTTATTTCAGTGTATTGACTTCCATGGTTTAATTGTTCACCACAGGACTATTAATGTGCACTAAAAAAAGTAAGTAGGGTCATTTTTGATACCATGACAATTGACAAATAATTTTCAATATCATTGGCAAAGCTTCCACATACTGTATACTGCCATATAAAAATGTTATCTAAAAATTAAAACTAAAATGTCATCCATTTTTTTAAGGCAATCTTTATTTCCAAGTTTTCTAAAAAGAACACTTTATATGATGAACAGGTTTTAATGTAAGCTGTTTATGTACATACATATAAACAATGATCAATTACCAATTACCATTACAAAAATCTCAATCTTAAACATTTGCTCATTCAGTGTATTTGTGTCTTTAAAATAGGGTAATTCTGTTGCAAAAGCTTACAGCAAAAGCAAACATGATTTCAAATTTGATTTCAAACTGAACTGAATTTATGAAAAAGGACAAGTACACAGTCAAAACTTTTCTAACATACTTACATTGTAAAGAAATAAAAGTTACATCTTTTATTGATGAAAGACTTTCTGGTGCATTTCTAGTGCAATAGACAGGAGGTGGATGTGTGTCAAGCTCATTGTCAGAAGGGAAGAGAGATGCTAGCTTGTATTGGTGTATACTGTGAAAAATAAGAAATGGAACCTTATCAGATATTTCAGTATCGGTATCAAAATATACATATTTATGATAACACTACCGTGTAGTTTGTTTCTCCAAGCTTTGAGTCCATAAATTATGCTGACCTCCTTCACTGGCTGCATTCGAAAACTCATAAGTCAGCTGCCTACCTGCCGTATGAGGCAATGAGTTTGCAGGCAGTGTTTTTGCACGAAGGCACTTCATGAAACTGATTTCAGCTGCTGAGGGGCAGCGTAACAGTTTAATGATCTACAACAAAACAGAACGAGTTTTTGTGATAATTAAACTAATATTTAATTACTATAATACTGATTTGTCACTAGAACTAACATCAAAAGTGCAAAAGGTTAGTCAGAAATATACATTGAAACTTTCAGACACCATCTTTTTTTTTTTTTTTTATCTCAACCATCACGGAATGGAATGCACAGGATTGTGGTACAGTATATCAGAGGCAGTGAAGGATACATCTATGCTGCCTTCAAAATTTGATCAGAAGAAGGTACCTCCGGAGACAGGAAGTAAATCAGAATTTGGATTTGAACGTGCCTTGATGCCTTCATGCCCTGAATTTTTGGATGCAGTCACTGTCTGATCAGCTCTTCGTCTGCTACAGCAGCAGCTTTTACGGTTCAGATATCAGGGCTTTTATTGGTCCCTTTACAATTGGATATCTTTATTGGCTACTGAAGTGCTGTCAAATGTTTGATTCAAATTGTGGGTGTACAGGTGCATCTCAGTAAATTAGAATGTTGTGGAAAAATTTTGTTGTTGGTCCAATGTGTTTTTTGAAAACCAAAGTCACTCTACCCATTTACCAAGACTTTTTGGAGCACTTCATGCTTCCTTCTGCTGACATGTTTTTTTTAAAAGATGCTGATTTCGTTTTGCAGTGGGATTTGACACCTGCCCACACTGCCAAAATAACCAAAAGTTGGTTAAATGACCATGCTGTTGGTGTGCTTGACTGGCCAGCAAACTCACCAGACCTGAACCCCATAGACAATCTATGGGGTATTGCCAAGAGGAAAATGAGAAATAAAAGACCAAAAATGCAGATGATCTGAAGGTCAAGCTCCACAGCAGACTTCTACCGACAGTCAAAGTGGCATTATATGATGAAAGTGTGGACTCAGAAGAAGACCATGAGTGGTTAGGGTGCACTTTGGGACAGAGCCAAAGGCTAATCTACAATACAAAAGAAAGTTTTAGAGGTTTTATAAAGGCAGAGGTGGCTCTAGACTTGACAAAACCACTGTGGTTAGCCCATAATTGCCCAACTGTAGCCCAACTTTGTCATGTGGTTATTCAAAAATGAGGGTGCTGGGGTCTTCATGTCATAAGATAAAGGACTTATGCTGTTCCTACTGAAGAATTCAATATTACATATAATGCTGTAGAAAAACATGGATTTTTCCCTGCACCTGCAGCAAGCCTGTCATTAAATGATATGCCATTTAAGTGTGCTCTACACAAACCCTGTAATAAAGGCAAATTGTATATTTTTCATTTTTAAGTCTATAGTTTGAGATCCCATTTAACATCTTATGAAATAAAAATTGGAGTTATTAGCTTAGAAGTCATCGATTCAGAAAAGTATAAAAAAATCATTACTCATTTAAAATTCATAAAATTCTTATCTGGTAAAAGCTATCAGAAATTCTGATGACTCATCTTGCACTACAGGGATTGCTGTCCAATTAAAGGATTAGTTCACCTAAAAAAGAAAATTAGCCCATAAATTACTCAGCCTCAAGTCAACTTAGGTGTACGTGACTTTCTTCTATCAGATGAATCCAGTCGAAGTTATATTAAAAATTGTCTTTGACCTTTCAAGCTGTTTAATGGCACTTAGCGGGTGTTGCAGTCTATCAGTCCAAAAGAAGTGAAATAAAAAGCGTCCATACACAATAAAAAGTGTTTCACACAGCTCCGGGTCACTCAGAAGTGACGAAAGTGGAAGCGCAGAGGAGAGAAGTACAAAACAAGGATTTGTAAAGAAGAATGTCCAAGAGGAGACTGGTTTTACTTTGCTAAAGTAAGGAAACTTTGCTTTGTTTGTTGGATTTAAATTTACATTTTGGGGTGAACTAACCCTTTTAAATACCGTAAAGCCACCTGTCACTGCTTTGCAAAAAGTGAGACAAGAAACATAATAAGAAACTGAGGAGGCCTATTAGAGTCAAAGTTAAAAAATCAATAATAATAGCTGCACCAAGTTATTTAACATCTATCAAAGGTGACATGCTAAAGCATGCCATCAGTGTCATGATTACATCTAACACCTTTGCCTTTGGTTCATTTGTGTTGTAAACCTGCCACCAGCATTTCCACACTGACACTGCAGCAGCTTCTACTGCTATACAGTACTGAATCATTGTATCCGCTCTTGGGAATGCACTGGGCACTTCTCATCAGCAGCTTTATTTCTAGAAATAGGGTCCTTCGGATTCTAGCTCAAGGGAAGACACTGCTAAGGGATTTATTCGATCTGTGATTAGAGGGCTGGGAAAAGATCAATGTTTACCTTTGCATTCCTTTAGACTGTCATCATAGCCATGCTGCCACCTTTGTCAATGTTACAGTTTTCTCATTTTTTTTTATTAAAACTATTACTGTACTACATTTTAATTAATATACTGCAGTTTATCAAGCATTACAATCCTAAAACATCCAAACTGTCATATTTTTAAACAAGAAAACTTAAAATCTAGCTGCAAATGACAATCCTTGAGGTCCAAACACCAATAGAAAGAAAGAAAGAAAGAAAGAAAGAAAGAAAGAAAGAAAGAAAGAAAGAAAGAGAGGAAGAAAGAAAGAAAGAAAGAAAGAAAGAAAGAAAGAAAGAAAGGTTTAACAGGTTTAGACTACAAGCATGAATTAGTGGTCCAAAGTCTGTCACTGACTGTCTGTCTGTTTCACTAGCAGAAAACAAAAATTATTATATTATATTATATTATATTATATTATATTATATTATATTATATTATATTATATTATATTATATTATATTATATTATATTATATTATTTGTATTGTAGAATGGGACTGGGACATTAAGATCCATCAAAGGCTCAATCTGACAAACTTAGAATCAGAACTCCAAATGGCAACTAAAATTATAAAGGTAAATCAGTAGCAAAACTCGAGAGGTTGAAGATCTGATTGTGAGAACTTGTCATATTAATATTTGTATTTGTAAGTTAAAATTTACACTCACAGCTCTGATGTGAAAAGTTGAATCTTTCAATTTGCACACACAGACAATGATCAAAACACCCGTGTTTTGAATTGGAAGTTGTAGATTAATAGTCACAAATGTGTAGAATGACATTCACACAAAGAAAATGACATACACACATTTTTACGACATATTTACTTTTGCACTTTACTTCAGTTTCGCTGCACAACGTCAAGTCGGCACTTACAACCTCTCAGATCTGGAAGTACAAGTTCAAATCCTAGCGCTCTGACTTTTGCTACTCTTTTTGCGGTATTTTGTTGCAAAACTCACTTGTGCACTTGTATATGCAGATGTGAGAGAGCAGAGCTGGGGGCGGGGCTTTGGTGGGAATGAAGACATTTTATTGGTCGATGCCCGACCAATGAACAACGGCAATTGTTTTCACTGAATATCCTTAGCTTTGACAGGATTTTAGCATTAATTTTGCCATTCAGGTATTATCTAGTAGACAAATAATGCAACATACTTTATATGTATATCCCACTGCATATCACTCTACCAGAGTTGCAATATAATGCTGTTTTTATTATTTTTATGTTTTGTATAAATAATTTTAACTTGTTCATTGGGTTAAATTCCTAATTTGCTTGTCAGTAATGAACCTTTTTAAATGCAACATTATTATTATTTTTTTTAATAAAAATCGAGTGTTTAATAATGTCTAAATGTACATTAAACAGCAAAACCTAAAAAATAAGCACTTATGACCAGAAATACTGTTTTGAGCAACTAGTAGAGCTAAATACATGTATTTATTAAACATCAACAAGGCCATCTAGTGTTTAAGCAATGGAATTGCATATGAATATTATCTTTCTGGCCACCAAATGCCTCTAATTTAAAGCGTGCTTCTTTGCACTGGAATTTAAACCTAAATACTACAGTTATTGTAGTATAAATAATAACCATATTAGAAAATGTTATATTTCAAATGGTCATTCATGGATCATAATTATTGCGCATATTATTTAGTACCATGATCTCTTCAAATTAACTAAACAGGACTGAGTTAACATGTAGTACAGTTATTTTATTGGTTAAAAGTTACACTTAATTGTTTAGTCACATTTAACTGCCAAGGAGGAGTATGAGAACATAATGCTGTTCCATTTTCCAGTATAAAATGCTATTGTAACGCATAGTCATTAGTCAACGTAGTTATCCATGCATAATCAATGCACTTTGTGTTACAAATTACTAGAAATCGCTGCAAATATAATGAAACTGCTGTCTGTCCCAATTAACACATTTCAAGCATATTGACAAAGCGTTTAGTTTAGTACTATTGATAGCTCCATGAACCATGTGACCACGTGGCGATGAGATCAAAGCATGCTCTGGTACAGCGAGTTTACTCTGCAATATGCAGTGGGATATACATATAAAATATGTTGCATTATTTGTCTACTAGATAATACCTGAATGGCAAAATGAATGCAGTGTCTTAAAATCCTGTCAAAGCTAAGGATATTCAGTGAAAACAATTGGCGTTGTTCATTGGTCGAGCATCAACCAATAAAATGTCTTCATTCGCACCAAAGCCCCACCCCCAGCTCTGCTCTCTCACATCTGCATATACAAGTGCACAAGTGAGTTTTGCAACAGAATACCGCAAAAAGAGTAGCAAAAGTCAGAGCGCTAGGATTTGAACTTGTACTTCCAGATCTGAGAGGTTGTAAGTGCCGACTTGACGTTGTGCAGCGAAACTGAAGTAAAGTGCAAAAGTAAATATGTCGTAAACATGTGTGTATGTCATTTTCTTTGTGTGAATGTCATTCTACACATTTGTGACTATTAATCTACAACTTCCAATTCAAAACACGGGTGTTTTGATCATTGTCTGTGTGTGCAAATTGAAAGATTCAGCTTTTCACATCAGAGCTGTGAGTGTAAATATTAACTTACAAATACAAATATTAATATGACAGGTTCTCACATTCTTATCTTCAACCTCTCGAGTTTAGCTACTGATTTACCTCCATATAAAATGGTCGCATGGTCATGACAACTGTAAAAATGCCTGAAAATGCCTGTTCACAGAGTGTTCTATAAAAACAACAACATCTGAAATATGTAATGCCGAGTAGAATATTAAGACTGAATTGACTGTAAGGTCAAATCTCTTTTTTTTATGATGTGACTGGTGAAAACAGACAAAAATATTCAGAGTGACATAGAGTAAGTGATATTGAGTATGGCAGAAATATAATTAACAATAATTTAATGACTCTATCAGACTGGAACCTAAATATAATAAGTGAAGTGATGTTTGGCCAAGTACTGTGACCCATACTAGCAATTTGTGCTCTGCATTTAACCCGTCCAAGTGCACACACACCCAGAGCAGTGGGCAGCCATGTTGCTGCAGTGCCCAGGGAGCAGTTGGAAGTTCTGTGCCTTGCTCACGGGTCTCACCTCTGTCGTGGTACTGAGGGTAGAAGAGAGCACTGGTTATTCACTCCCCACATCGACAATTCCTGCGAGACCTGAAACCCACAACCTTCAGGTAATAAGTCAGACTCTCTAACCATTAGACCACTACAGCCCCATGCAACTAAATATTACATAGAACTAAATATATATATATATAAATATATATACACTAAATATATTTTATACCTTAAACTAAATAGCTTTAATATATAAACATACACTGTATACCAAAACTTTCAAAAGAATCAATGATTCTGTAACAAAGACGTATTTTATTTTTAAGAGAAACTGGCTCCTTAGTCAGTTTTTCTTTAAAGGGGACCTATTATGAAAATTTCACTTTCACATATTGCTTGGACATAAATGTGTGTTGGGTGTGTGTACACGACCACCCTATAATGATAAAAATCCACCCACTTCTAATTTTTTTTTTATCCCAATAAGTAAAAAGTAGTGTCTCCCAACTACCTGTTATGAGCATTGCTGCTAATGTGATGTCACATTAGCCACAGGCCTTGCCCACGAAAGTTGACAGACACTGCTGTTTATACATAGAACCGCCCTGAGCAGGTTCACATTGAGTTGAACACAGTCCGCCATTGCTGCACTGACGAGAATGTCTCCCAAGCACTTTAGGTGTTCTGTAGCTGGATATATGAATCCACATAGCTCTCTCCATTTACTCCTGAAATCTGAGCCGCTGAAGACAAGGTGGATTAATTTTGTTCTTGAAGAAGATGCTCCCTCAACTCTACTGGAATTCATTCATGTCTGCGTGAATCATTTACATTGGACTGCTTTGTGAATTATGGTCAGTATAAAGTAGTTTTTGCACAAAAGTTTCTCCTGAAGGATGGAGCAGTGCCAACTGTTCGTGATACAGCTACACTTCTAGAAGTAGTAAGTATCATGCGTTAGTTTTCCAAATTGCCTTTCTGAAAGACCTTCTTGGCACTCGGTAAGGCTAATGTTGCAAAAGCTACCATACTGTCTGTCTTTTTAACTGATGCTGCCTTCACGTGGTACCAGAATAATTGTGAATAGGAAAGTGGGAGTTAAAATTGCATATGAAAGGAATTAGTCAAGCTCATAATCCCTAGTGGGGCTTATAAAATTTGTAATAGATATGCAATGGCACCATGACTTATTTTTTGTATTGCGCCATGCTCCCGTCTGCGAAATCATAAAGTACATTTTTTATGTACAGTACAATCAGATGACTAACTTTAAAACTGAGTGCGTTTTCTGTAAAGATAACAGGCTTGTAGTGAAGTGTTTATTTGCAAAGGCTAGCACTGGTATTACCGGAGCTTGAGCTCTTGAAGCTCCGCCCTCTTCCCCTGGAGTACCAGCTCATTAGCATTTAAAGGGGAAGACAGGAAAATTATGCATTTTTGCTCGTACCCTAAAAGTGGAAATTTTAACAAGCTATAAAAAATTATCTGTAAAGTATTTTGAGTTAAAACTTCACATGTACACTCTGGGGACATCAGAGACTTATTTTACATCTTGCGAAAAGGGGCATAATAGGTCCCCTTTTAGTCTTGAGCCCTGTGAAGTGTTTCTTTTATTTACATTGTGGTCAACAAACCTATTTGGCACAAAATATTTGGGTTTTGATTGATCAGAATCAGTCTGAATCTGCTACACAACTATAAGGACAACATAATCACCTCAAGATCAACACTTCTTTTTTTTTCTTTCGTCTTCTTCTTCTTCTTTTTTTTACAGTACAATAACTGCTCCCAGTGGGTGTCTGCACACTTCTCTAAAGCTCTGACACTTTTTGTCCCACTGCAGGGGTATTACAGCATTTCCAGGGAGTAGATCTCATAGACTGTGCCCTGGGTTGCCCTACACTTTGTCTCTGCAACCCATGCCAACCTCTGACAAATGGCCTCTGGGCTCTGGGAAGTTGCACACAGTGGAGGATTGAAAGACGAAGGACACAGAGGTCCACAAGGACTCCGCTTGAGTGACTGCGCAGAGAGTGCAAACAGTAATGCTGAATGCCAACAACAGAATCCAACTATGAGAGTTGATTGCTTTCACTTCTATGCCCTCTCTTAATTACTTTTAATTTGAACATTTGATTTGATCATTAATCTTCCTGTTTTTTTGTGCAGCTCAAATGAAGACCATTAGCCAAATAATGATAATGTGTGATCCCCCTGAGAAGGCTTGTCATATGTCTTCAATCGACACATTAACATTAAAGCTCAGCGTTTCTGATAGCATGTCCTGTTTGAGGCGGCCGATGATGGAAGAAGTCACTTTCACTGCTTAAGGTGCTATCACAGTGTTTTAAGTGCAGCCCTTAAAATGAAGAATGAGATATGACAAGGCGAGGAATGGATTTGAGATGTTTTTAAGTACTGAGACAAGAATGGACCCAGGTGTTCTCATATTCCTATTAAAGCTATCGTCCAATCCTTCGGTGCTACTATAATATTTTATAACTGCTGGACGTTATTGCAGAGAATCTGTGACGGTTTAAAAGGATTGTCTGTAAGGATCACCTTACATTAGAACTTGATATTAAAACTTTAAAGTTACATTTTATGTGAGGAATGCATGAAATGACAACTGCCAGAAATTCTCAGTGTGGTTTTCATTGTATAAAATCAATTCTATAAAAATCCGTTGATGGCTGTGATGCATACATTGTGTGTTCTTACAATGGATTCAGTGGGAATATATCAAAGCACCTATACTGGAGCGGCTTTCTTTCACAGATTAAATTATTATTTAACGTATATCCTGAAGCACTGTGTACTGAACGATTAACACAGCAAGAGAGAGTGCTGTTAATGCATTGCTTTTAAGGCTAATGCTAGTCTTAGAGGTAGCAAACACGTTCCATTATCATTATTTTTCAAAATGACAGTTGTCATAAGGCTGTCATCATACAGTATGATTTTACTAAATGTAGCTTTGTGCACTAAATGCTGGGTCAGAGTACACAGTACAGTAGCATGTACAGTACATTCAACTGATGAAAAATAATGGAGAAATGCTGATGTAGACACAACACTATGGTGGCCATGTATAATTTTGCTACACATCCTCACTATTCAGCAAAACATATAAAATAATGACTACTAAAACAATAAATAGTCTTTTTGACCATGTTCTATGTTCCTCAAAGTAATAAATGAAGTTGATGAATGAAGCTGACTTTGTGCTCTTAGACTGTAAAAGTTCTGATTTTTTTTTTTCAAATTGTTAACAATTGTTAAAATTGTTACAAATATTTTAGTAAATATTTACAAACATTTAACATAGTAAAATATTATAACGTGAAAACCACATTACAAATAGATTTTTTGTGAAATATTCACAAAAACAATATAATGCTTAAATATTATAAAATAGTGAAAATCACATATTTATGATAATATTTGGCAGTAAATGTTAAAAACTATTAAAAGACATTTACTAGAATTTATAATAGTGGTTTTTCAGCATTTTCTGATAGGGCATGAGCTGTTGTGAGCGGAGATATCTCTTAGACGCACCTCAGAAATAGAATAAGTGGTCTGTCCATAAAATGTCTTTTTGCCTGCTAAAAGCCAAACATATGGAAATAATGATGACTGAGTGCAGTACAGTTCAGGTCAAGATAAGCAAATCACAAAATAGAATGTGCCCTGTTGCTTTATATAGATTCACACTTTTTTGTGCTAGTAGCTACAGTAGCTACTCATGAAACTGGAATAATAAGTGAGCTGAAATAAATACAGAAGTTGTGTATGTGAAGTAAGTCCAAACTTTATGAACTTATACTGTAGTCGCTTCATAAAGATGGAGATCTATATTGTTTGTTTTTATTCTCCTCTCATAGATTAACATTCCTCAGCTCAGTACACACAGAAATAAAAATGGAATAAATTCAAAATGGTAGAAAAGCAAGATAATTTATATTCAGTGGATTTCGCATTGCACCAGTTCTTCTGCTAGCCTACAAAAATTATAAATGTTTGACTCAGCATTAGCTGTAATGTGTTCTTAAACAGACACAATCTGATACTCTTTTACACTGACATGGTTTAAAATATTTTGACCTCCTTGAAACAGTCTTCATTACTTGCCTGAAAGCTGCTAAAGGAATATAAATGAATATATTTATATATTTGAGGCAGTAGTGGCATAATGGTTAAAGAGTCACACTTGTGGGAGTGAATAAACAGCGCTCTCTTCCACCCTCAATACCACAACAGGGCTGAGACTCTTGAGCAAGGTCCCGAACCCCTAACTGCAAATTGTTGCCCACTGTTCCAGGTGTGTGTGTGCGAGTGTGTGTGTTCGCTACACACTGCTGTGTTTGTGTCAGGTAATCACAAGAGGCAGACAGGTGGTGAGTTGAAATGAGATTTATTTTTACAAGTGCAGCAGAACCGGGATGCAAAGGTGAGTAATGAAGTAGATGATAACGTTCACTGTGACTTAACTGAGAGGTAACCCAAGTCTCTGGTTTAGGAGCTGGAGGAAGAGTGCGGGAAGGTTCTCAGAAGGAGGACGGTAGGCTGACGGCTGAAGAACGGGAATGAAGGCTTCTGAAGGTAAGTGGTTTTCTCTTGAGGTGAGTAGCACGGGTGAGTCTGTTGTCAGTGGTATTGACGAGGCCAGACGATGACTGGTGAGTGAGAGTGGTTTATAAAGGGTATGAGATGATGAGATGGCCAGGTGAGGGTGATTAGAATTCAGGGGAGAGTGAACGAGAGGGTGGAGCGAGTGAAGATGATGGCGTGGCTGTGACAGTGTGCACTTGGATGGGTTAAATTCAGAGCACAAATTTAGAGTATGGGACACCATACTTCGCCATACGTCACTTTTACTTACTTTTTTCACTTGAGACCACTAATGAAAATGCTTCTGTTTTGCATTCTTCTCATTTATATAATTTTATGATATATATTTTAATTATTTAGTTTAATTTCGAATTTATTTCATTTAGTTTTATTTAAAAATGTATTAAATAGCATCTTAAAGAATAGTGCATTCAGAATTGAAATCTGGCTGAAAATGTACTCACCCTCAGGCCAAAGATGTAGATGAGTTTGTTTCTTCAGGGGAAAGATTAGGAGAAATTAAGCATTACATCACTTGCTCATCGATGGATTATCTGCAGTAAATCGGTGTCATCAGAAAGAGAGTCCAAATAGCTTATAAAAACATTACAATAAACCACAAGTAATCAACACGACTCCAGTCCATCAATTAACATATTGTGAAGTGAAAAGCTGCATGTTTATAACAAACAAACCTATCATTGAGGCATTTTAACTTTAGACTATTGATATACTGGCCAAAATATAAGTCAATAGTCCATAATAACAGTTCCTCCACTAAAAAGTCCATCCCCTGTTGTTCTCTCACATCAAAATCCACCAACCTATTTGTTTAGAACTGTTTTGCACAGTTTTCACTTGTAAACAGTGCCTGACTGGGCATTTTTCTCTCCTTCTTCAAACAAGACAACTTTTCACTGAAAAAAAAGCAATGGTTTGAAATATAAACCAACATTGCATTTGATCCGGACCAAAACAAGTGAACTAGTGGACTTTTCTGGTGTGAATACACCCTTAAAAAAACATACAGATCTTCACTTCACAAGACAAATGGACTGAAATCATGTGGATTACTTGTGGATTATTGTAATGCTTTTATCAGCTGTTTGAACTCTCATTCTGACGGCACCTTTTCACTTGAATATAATATTCCTTATTTATCATTTTTTAATTACATTTAGCTGACGCTTTTATCCAAAGCGACTTACAATTGCTATATATAACAGAGGTCGCACACCTCTGGAGCAACTAGGGGTTAAGTGTCTTGCTCAGGGACACATTGGTGTCATACAGTGAATTCGAACCCGGATCTCTCACACCAAAGGCATGTGTCTTATCCACTGCACCAACACCACCCCACTGGTGTTTTATTTCAGTTATATCTTATATCACAGTCCAAATTAAATATTATATCACATATTTTTAGTGTGGACCCCACTGTCTATTCAGCAAGTCAATAAAGTATGCATGTGGTTCATCTGTTGTAAAAGTTATTGATGGTAACAAGGTTTGGAGTGTTGTGACTGTCAGCAAGGAAGAAGAGACATGGACGGTGAGCGTGATTTCACCAAGTACAACATGTTCCTGGATCAACATCTTTGTTGATCCTGGAACAACATTCCAATCAACCAATCAAAATTCAGATATGACTTTTCAGAAAATATCTGTTTTAGCCTTAAAATCAGGGTTAGGTGCTTCCACACTCTTGTTAATCAGCTATCATTTCCCAGTTAATTTTAGGAATAAATTATGGGTAGGGTTATGTTTAGGGATAGGGATTTGGTTAGATTTATATTTTTTATAATAATGTTGATCCAGGATCATCAAAAGATGTTGATCCAGGAACATGTTGTACTTGGCAAAATCATGGCGACCAACATGGACATCGGTCAATGGCACCACAGTGATCCCTGGGTGAGAAATCACTACAATTTGAGGCTGATTATTATTTCGGTATATTGGGTTGAATAAGAATAAAACTACTGTTGACATTTTTATTATGTAACAATAGTTTGTGTTTTGTGCCAATTAAAATGATTTTTACACTATAATAAATCAAGCTTTTATGTGGATTTTATTTATAATTGTCATATATTCTTTATGCAAGGAACACAGAAGAAGCAGGTTGGTGTGATCACAGTCATATGCTTGATAATTATTACTCTAAAATTGAATTAAAGGACAAAAACCCCACCGGAACTTTCATTTAAAAGTCTCATATTAAGTCTCATTCAAGAACAAGAACTACACTAAGAGATGATTCAATAGTGATGTCTGTTTCAACTAATATGTATAGACAGGAATAAGTAAAGAATAAAAAAGGTGCATTAGATCACTTTGTATGCTTTAAATTACTGGGGTCTCTGGGTACAGAACTAATTTGCAACAATAAATGCATGAGAAAGAATTAAATAATAATCCAGTTTGGTCCTTGAGTGCATGCATCCATCAGTTATTTTACCGCAGCATTTAGAGTGAGAACAATCTGTTAAATTAATCTAGATAAATACTCTATCATTTAGAGCTTTGAATGCAGTATGCATTTTAATATAAAACGTACTCGGTTACTAAACGTAACCTCGGTTCTCTCTAGAAGAGCGAACGAGTACTGCGTCTTAGCTAAGACGCTACGGGAAAAGTCTCTTTTCACGAAATACTGAAGCAAAAAAATTATCCTTAATTTTGTATTTTGGAAAACGCATTTGCAGCAGTACACAGCCATAGGCGAGACGGCTCGCTCGCTCACTGGCTTGTTCTGCGGCAACTGCACAGCCTATCGAGCGCAGGCTGATGCAACATCAGACCAATAAGGGCGCTTTGCGCCCTTCTTGCCACTTCCCGCCGAAACGGGTGTGGCCCAACCTATAAAAGGAGCTCGAAAAGGCTGACTCACCTGATTTATTTCATCGCCGAAGCGAACCAGAGTGAATCGTACGCACGGCAGAGAACGCAGTACTCGTTCGCTCTTCTAGAGAGAACCGAGGTTACGTTTAGTAACCGAGTACGTTCTCTTACGAGAGCTCTCTCGTACTGCGTCTTAGCTAAGACGCTACGGGAACCCGATGTAAAACGCCGTGCGCGCAGGGATCACACACCGATAAACCTGAAGCAACGCCCAGGATATACAGTGCACAGTCACCTGAGGGACTCACAGAGAGTCCGGGACAGAAAAAAGGGGGAAAAACCCTCCGTCCCATATCTAGCAGCATCCGTAGATGCGGCAATATGACATCACACAGCCGAGGCAAGGCCTGACCAATGTGGCAATGCGGGTCTTACGCAATACTGACCATATAACAGTCGGCAGCGCCTAGCGCTCATGAATTCAGAATTCCCCTCAGGGCCCTGATTCTTCTATACCGACAGCAGCCTTGCTTGCAAGGCGGGAACCTCCAGGTTATAGAACCTGATAAATGTAGACGGCGAGGCCCAACCCGCCGCCATACATATATCCTGCAAGGAGATCCCAGTAGACCACGCCCACGATGAGGCGACGCCTCTTGTGGAGTGTGCTCTGACGCCCAACGGGCACTGAAGGCCCCTGGAAGCGTAAGCTAACGCTATGGCGTCAACTATCCATCTGGATAGAGTCTGTCTCGAAACAGCCATTCCTTTGGAACGTCCACCGAATGAGACAAATAGCTGCTCCGTCTGCCGAAAGGCAGCAGAGCGAGACACATAAGCTCTTAAAACCCTGACAGGGCAAAGAAGACTCGAGTCTCCATCCTCCCCTGACACAGGCAGGGCGGACAGGGCAATAACCTGAGCCCGAAACGGTGTGTTGAGGGATTTCTGCACATAACCGTGCCTAGGTTTGAGTATGACCCTTGAGTCATTGGGCCCAAACTCCAAGCACGACTGGCTCACCGAGAGCGCGTGCAAATCACCCACACGCTTCACAGAAGCGAGAGCCAACAAGAATACTGTCTTGAACGACAGATGCTGAAGGCTAACCGATTGGATAGGCTCAAAAGGGGGACCCTTCAAGGCCTCCAAAACCGCCGCGAGGTCCCACATAGGGACTGACGGAGGTCTGGGAGGATTCAGCCTCCTAGCTCCTCTGAGGAACCGGATGACTAAATCGTTCCTTCCTATTGACTGACCGGACGCCGTTTCAGAAAACGCCGCGATGGCCGCCACATAAACTTTGAGCGTGGATGGGGCTCTGCCCTTATCCAACAGCTCCTGTAGGAAGGAGAGGACCTCCGTCACCTCACAACTAAGGGGTGAATAACCTCGAGCTGTGCACCAGCTGGAGAACACCGACCACTTCGAGGCATACAGACGTCGTGTCGACGGAGCTCTAGCCTGAGTGATGGTATTTAGCACTCCCACTGCGAGATCAGCGGGTAACCGTTGAGTGCCCATACATGGAGGGACCACAACTCCGGTTGAGGGTGCCAAATCGAGCCCCTGGCCTGCGAGAGGAGATCTCTCCTCAACGGTACCGGCCATGGGGCGACATCTGCTAATTGCATCAAATCTGGGAACCATGGTTGGTTCTTCCAAAGAGGTGCCACAAGCAGTATTGAACATCTCGTTTCTCTCACCCGTTCTATCACCTGCGGAAGGAGGGAGACGGGAGGGAACGCATAAAGCGGGCAGCACGGCCATTTCCGTGACAGCGCGCTTTCGTTCTTGGAAAAGAATGCGGGGCAGTGAGCGTTTTCGTGGGACGCAAAGAGGTCCACCTCCGCCATGCCAAATCTCTCCCACAACAGCCGAACTGTTTGCGGGTGTAGAGACCATTCGCCCGTAGGGACATTGCCTCTGGACAGCCTGTCTGGACCCAGATTCTGCAGTCCAGGCACATGCACCGCTCTCAGCGAGCGCACGTTGCGTTGAGCCCAAATCAGGAGGCGTTCCGTCAGCCTGTACAGGTTTCGGGACCCGAGACCGCCCTGGCGATTTATGTAGGACACCACGGACATGTTGTCCGAACGGACTACGACGTGGTGATCCTTGATATGGGGACAAAAGCGCGTCAGCGCATTCTCCACTGCCAGCATTTCCAGGCAGTTGATATGATGGAGCTTTTCCCGTTCTGACCATAGGCCAAAGGACGGTCTGCCTTCGAGCAGCGCTCCCCATCCCGAAGTGGAGGCGTCCGTCGACACCATTTTCACACTCGGGGAAGTCCCCAGGCTTACACCTGATCGGTACCAGCCGTTCGCTGTCCAAGGTGCTAGAGCCGCAACACAGCTCTGATCGACCTTGAAATGCAGCCGGCCAGACGCCCACGCTCTGCGCGGCACCCGAGCCTTCAGCCAGAACTGCAGGGGGCGCATGCGGAGCAGGCCCAGCCGCAGAACCGGAGATGCTGAGGCCATGAGACCCAGCATCCTTTGACAGTGTTTGAGCGACACAGTCGCGCCGCAGCGGAAAGAACTCGCTGCGCGCTGAATGCCCATCGTGCGCTGTGGTGACAGTCGCGCCGTCATGGAACACGAGTCCAGAACTATACCCAGAAACAGGATCGTCTGACTGGGGTTCAGCGAACTCTTCGCCCAATTGACACTGAGGCCGAGCTTCTCGAGGTGATCGAGTAAAACAGCCCTGTGGTCCACGAGCTCCGCTCGTGATTGGGCCAGAACTAGCCAGTCGTCCAAATAATTCAGCACTCGTATGCCTCTGAGTCTGAGAGGAGCGAGCGCTGCATCCATGCACCTCGTAAACGTACGAGGAGCTACGGACAAGCCGAATGGCAGGACTGCAAACTGGTATGCCTGGCCCTCGAAGGCGAATCTCAAAAACCGCCTGTGGTTTGACGCTATCTGTATTTGAAAATACGCGTCCTTCAGATCTATTGACATAAACCAGTCCCCTCCGCGAATCTGCGCGAGGAGCTTCCTGGTCGTGAGCATTTTGAAACTGCGTTTCATCAATGCCTTGTTCAGCTGCCTTAGATCCAGTATGGGCCTGAGACCCCCGTCTCTCTTGGGCACCAGAAAGTATCTGCTGTACAGCCCCCCCTCGCTTTGAGCTTGAGACACAGGCTCTACAGCCCCTTTGCTCAACAGTTTCGATATTTCGGCCCGAAGTATGTGTGCTACTTCTGTTTTGACCGTAGTTTCGACGCGCGCTGAGAAGCGCGGTGGGCGTCGAGAAAACTGTAGCGAGTAGCCTCTCTTTATAATGCCTAGCACCCAATCCGAAACCCCTGGAAGCGCTGACCATGCATTTGCATGAATGGCTAAGGGCTGGATGTGACACGCGCTCCGTTGACTGGGCAACGGCGGCGCTCGAGTGTGCTGTGCATCTGAGGCGGGGAGCGCGCTGATCACAGCGGGCAGATCGCTCATCCTCGACCCCGTTCCGGCGCTTAACCGACTGGAGGGAGGCTGAGCGGGTCCCGTGGGACTCAATATATCTGCGAGTAACCGTGGGCTGCATGTGTGCACTTTTACCACTTCCAACTCGCCGTCTGCCTGTGCAGAATGTACGTGCACGGGCCTCGTTTTTACAGAAGCCCCGCGCCGTAAGTGACATAGTGTATGTGGGCACTGGGAAGTGGGCACGTTTACTATGCGGCGCGCTCGACCGATCTGTGTCGATCTTATGTGCGCCCGCCCTGTGTGCAGGGCTGTGCTTACATGTGGGGATGGGCACTGGGTAGTGGGCATCGTCACTGCATTTAAAGCACCATCGGCCGTGGCCGGACGAGCGTGCACGGGTTTCGTTTTTACAGAAACCGCATGACGCGTGTGACATAGTAATTGTGGGCACTGAGGGGTGGGCACGTTTACTATGTAGTGTGCGCGACCGACTTGAGTCGACATTATGAGCGCAGGCCCTGTGTGTAGGGCTGTGCTTACATGTGGAGATGGGCACTGAGGAGTGGGCATCGTCACAACATTTATAGCACCATCGGCCGTGGCCGGGACACCAGAAAAAACGCTGTTTTTGTGAAACATCTGGGTAGCCGTGATAACGGCTTTTGTGTGCAGGCAAGCGGGCACTCGTGCAGGCTTGCTCATTGCAGAAAACACTGAGGCAGTCGCAACTCTTGGAACTGCAACAGCGGCGCGCTTGGGTGAGAGCTCGGCCGCAGCGGAACTCGAACACCGGCGCTTTCCCAGCAGTGCTAGGATGCTTTCGGGGCTTCTGGCTTCACCGCAATCCTCTGCCGCGGCTCCCGCGGCGCGGGGCGACGGCTCGAAGAGCGAGAACGGGGTCCCGAGCTGCGTTGCTGACGCTGTCGTGATGGCGCAGCAGGAGGCGGTGGGCGTGACTGAGAGCTCTGTGGGGCCGGTCTAGAGCGGCTAGCTGCAGAACTGGAGCGCTTCGGCAAGAAGTGCTTGAACGCCTGTGAAGCTTTCTGGTCCTCGGCGAATCTCTCCACAAACTCGTTGACGGAAGATCCAAAGAGGCCGGCAGGAGTTAGCGGAGCGTCAAGAAACGCAGCGCGCTCAGACTCCTTGATGTCAGAAAGCGTCAGCCACAAATGCCTCTCAGCCACCGTAGCGGAAGCCATAACCCGTCCCATGGCCTGTGCAGCGGACTTAGCAGCGCGGAGGGAGAGATCCGAAGCACTCCTCAGATCCGCGAGACAGATCGCTTCAGGTCCCATCTCATCCAGCTTGCGGAGAAGATCGCCCTGGAAAATCTGTAGCGTCGCCATGGTGTGTAACGCAGACGCAGCCTGCCCAGCAGCAGAGAATATCCGTGTGAGCAGCGATGACGTCATGCGGCAGGCTTTGGATGGCAACGCCGCCTTAGTCCGCCGTCCAGCAGAGGGCGGGCAAAGGTGCGCTGCTATAGCCTGTTCCACCGGCGGAAGTGACAGGTAGCCTCTGTTCTTAGCACCGTCCAGTGTGGAGAATGCTGGCGAAACAGATGAGCGGATTCTCGCCGAGAATGGAGCGTCCCAAGCCTTCGCCACTTCTTCGTGAAGCTCAGGAAGAAAAGGGGCGTGTTTTGAGCTTGAGGAAGAGCGCTCATCCGGAAGATAGCTACCATCCAGCCGGGAACGTGAAGGGGGCGCTGGTGCAGACCACTCGAGGTCGAGGCTCGCCGCGGCCAACGAGAGTACACGCATCAGCTCCTTATCGATATCCCCCCGTCTGCTGGGCCTCTGAGCAGCTGGCGCGAGATCCACGGAGCTCGTCCAACCCTCACTGCCCGAAGCAAGCAGAGAGCACGTGTCTTCTTCCTCCGACGCGGGCCTGAGATCCACTTCCTCCGATGACGCGTCGGCAAGCAGCGGACACTGAGCATCGGGAAGCGATGCAGGGGAGACCGGCGAAGCGGAGGGAACCGGCGAGCTCGGCCGAGCTGGAGGCGGTTCTGGTAGGCGCTGCGAGCGGCGCTTCTTACGGCGCTGCGGCGCAGCGGATGATGCAGGCTTCGAGAAGTATGCCAGGCGAGTCCTCAGAGTCACCATAGGCATCAGCTCGCAATGAGGACATCCGCCATCAGCGAGCGCGAGCGCTGCATGGTCTTCACCCAGACAGGAGACGCAGATGACATGACGATCTCCTTCGCTGAGCGGGGTTCTGCACGAGCCGCACGAAGGCATCTTTAAAAAGACGCAGCTCTTTTGTGAATGTGCGTCGCAGGGCGAACACACACACAGATTATGACAGAACAAGGATTATAAAGGATATGGGCGCCGGATAGCGCAGCAGGAACGGCAGTGGAAGGCGGCGGTGCCAGCGGCTTCAGGATGGCTCGTCCTGCTGATATGCTCTTCCAGACGGCGCTTGCTTCCTCGTGATCCAGCGATGCGTGAGCTTCGCTGAAGAGATGAAAAATCAGGTGAGTCAGCCTTTTCGAGCTCCTTTTATAGGTTGGGCCACACCCGTTTCGGCGGGAAGTGGCAAGAAGGGCGCAAAGCGCCCTTATTGGTCTGATGTTGCATCAGCCTGCGCTCGATAGGCTGTGCAGTTGCCGCAGAACAAGCCAGTGAGCGAGCGAGCCGTCTCGCCTATGGCTGTGTACTGCTGCAAATGCGCTTTACAAAAATACAAAATTAAGGATAATTTTTTGCTTCAGTATTTCGTGAAAAGAGACTTTTCCCGTAGCGTCTTAGCTAAGACGCAGTACGAGAGAGCTCTCGTAAGAGAACCATCCTGCACTGACAAGTTCCCCTGTTTGCTGAATTCAATGTAATGCAGACTCAATTGAATATTAATGTGGGTTCAAATGCTCTAAAATTATTAAATGTTGCCCTTGTCATGTTTTTCCAAACAATTCTACACACCTTAATGACTACAGTATGTGGCTTGTCACAGAAAGCCCATATCTTAGCTTATGCCAACAACAAGAGCATCCTATAAATATAATTAAGGCAGCCGGGGGCACAAATTGATCTGCAAGGACCAATGGAACAAACTGAGATAAAGTCTTCAGAAATTTTCCAGGTCATTAAACAACTTCCTAACCTTCAAAATTAATGAGACTAAAGGAATGAAACGAAGCTCTGTTTAAGACTCAGGTAATTTTATATTATTATCTATATCACCGCTCCTCCTCAAATGTAAACACGTAATTGCAGATTAGAAATATCTCTGGCTTGCTTGCTTTCAGCTTAGACTTTTCCAATGTCATTACACAACTCCTTTCAACCTGAGTAATTACAAAAGAAGGTGCTGAACTCTGCTGTTGACTGCATTTACAATAAAACTGATCTAGACTGTTAATGATTTACTGTTTAATATTTAACGTGAAAAAAGAAAAAAAAAGTTTATTGTAGCTTTAACTTTTTAATGACTCATAATGTACTGTAGGTTACATTGATTAATTACATAATATGAGTCACTGAATATTTTACTCATGTCCAAAACACTAATTCATTTGGAAATTAAACAATTAACTAGTAAAATATAAAATTCAGAAATGAAAACAAAAACTAATATATATATATAAACTGTGACTGTGTAACAAACAGCTTAAAGTTTCAACAAGTATTATGTGATTAACTGCCAAATAATTCATGTCATGCACTAGAGTTGTGAGGGTATGGGTAAATTATGCATGATCTGTTGTGACTTCACTATTGTAATGGATTGTGGTATATGTAGCTGCCTGAAGTGTACTCTACAGAAGCTGACTCGCTCCCTCTGTCAAAGTTGAGGGGTCGAATGTCTGTCCATTTAAACTTCCTTCATTCACTTGATAATGTGAAACGCCTTTCAAAATGGTGGTGGGGATTCCTTTTAGGGGAGGTTTTTCCAGAAGTTTGTAAAATATCCGTAAGTTCAGAATTCAAATATCTGTGGAATGTGTCTCTAAAAGGTCATGCTCTATTGAGTTGGAAATATGCCCTACACCAAACCCAACCCTAAATCTACCCGATAGTGTTAATAAATGCAAAACTGATATAAAAATGCATTTGTTGATGCAACCATGCCATTTCAACTTTCTTATAGTACAGACCAAAAGTTTGGACACACCTTCTCATTCAAAGAGTTTTCTTTATTTTCATGACTCTGAAAATTGTAGATTCACACTGAAGGCATAAAAAATATGAATTAACACATGTGGAATTATATATGGAATTATATACATAACAAAAAAGTGTGAAACAACTGAAAATATGTCATAATCTAGGTTCTTCAAAGTAGCCACCTTTTGCTTTGATTACTGCTTTGCACACTCTTGGCATATGAGCTTCAAGAGGTAGTCACCTGAAATGGTCTTCCAACAGTCTTGAAGGAGTTCCCCGAGAGATGCTTAGCACTTGTTGGCCCTTTTGCCTTCACTCTGCGGTCCAGCTCACCCCTAAACCATCTCGATTGGGTTCAGGTCCGGTGACTGTGGAGGCCAGGTCATCTGGTGCAGCACCCCAACACTCTCCTTCTCGGTCAAATAGCCCTTGATGCTTTCAGTGTGAATCTACAATTTTCATAGTCATGAAAATAAAGAAAACTCTTTGAATGAGAAGGTGTGTCCAAACTTTTGGTCTGTACTGTATGCAGATTTGTACTGCTTTGTCAAACTGTGGTTACACAGGATTTGAACCAGCACTCGCCTCTCAAGTACATGTCCGTACTCCATGAGCTATCAAACTAACATACTGCCCACGAAAAAACCCATAGATAGTGTATATGTGCAATGCGAACATTCAAAAGCATCAATTTTCAAATCTCCCAGCATATTAATATTGTTTTGAAGTCATAACATGATATTGTTCAAGTAATAGTGCTCTATTAATCGTAACCCTGTACATTTGTGTGAAAAGGAATAAAAGGTGTCAGAGTTTATTGCCTCTAGTGTTCATTTATTTTGGAAACTGCAGCATATGTACTTATTGGGTACGTATCTCATGTCTCGCTAAAAAGTGCACCCAGGTACATTTATGCCATGAGACCAGGTAGCACTCATCAAATATTCTCTTCCAGTTTCCATATTCCCTTAAGAAGATTAGCCATGGTTTTAACATGACTAAAACCCCCCAAAAATAATAAATGGTCTTGTAGCCATGGTAACCACAAATTAACCATGGTTTTGTTACTTCAAATAATAATTTACAAAGAAGTATAATGCTGATATTTAATGTGGTTATGAAAAAAAAGCTAAGCCAAAAAAAGCATTTAAAATGACTTAAAATGCATTATATAAAAACGAGGCAACCCTGCTGAAAAACTAAAAAAAAAAAAAAAAAAAAAAAGGAACAGAAAAACAGAAAATTGTAATACCATCACAACTGAATTACAAATAAATCACAAATACCATTACAAACCATCAACTTTTAAACATTAAAACCATTAAACATTTTCTGTAGTGTGGTAGTTTGTGGTAGTTTGGACATATTCCATTAGGATTACTTGGTTTTAATAAGCCACCAATAGAAGGTGACCAATTACCAGTTGAAACCAAAAGGGTCAATTACAGTATCTATTAAAACCAATCCTATTATAACCAGTAAAACCATTACATTAAGTTTGTGATGGTGTCTATAGTTTTTTTTTCAGCATTACATGTTATTACAAATGCCGGCAAAGGGAGCCAAAGGCCTGGTAATTGCTGATGTTACACTTACAGGACGATCATATCCTTGTTTAATAGGCTATTGACCAAACATTAAATTCAAATATCCACTTAATCTTTCATTTTTGGCCACATTTTTGCTAAAGATGACACAGCCTCTATAATTTCTTCAACAAAAAACATGTGGACATCACAACCCTTACAAAAATTAACCATGGTTTTATCATAGTAAAACTGCTTAACTTTATTTTGCATGATTTCTGAATGCTTGAGACTTTAAAATCACTCAGACAATTATATTAATAAAATCATATCCATAGGTATCTGTCTAGAGCTACAATTGTAATTTGTAAATAATAAAATTTAATGTATTTTTCTACTTTTATACATTGATGAGTTCTATTTTGACCCCAATATAGGTGTGCTTGTTTTTATTATTTGTAATGCATTAAAACTTCCTAGTCATCGGGAAGGAGGAGGCGGGAACCGGCGGACAATCAAAGGACATTTTAATTACAAAAATAAACACAAAACAGCGCACCAGCCCCTCACGGACGACTGGTGTGCTCAAATAAAATCCAAAACACAACTAAAAGCCCAGGCCTGGTCCTCTCTCGTCCTTCACTGTCGTCGCTCCAGTTTTATATCCTTCCATCTCCTCCATGGGACTCGAGACCGGCGGTGGGTCGCAGGTGTCCCATCATTGCCGGCCTCACTCTTTGTTCCCACGTCCCTCGGCCCCGCCCCACTCGCCACATACCCCCATCGCCCCTCGCAGGCTGGGGGGTACCCTCGAGACTGCGCTCTACTCCCCCCCCCCCCCCTCCCTCCGGGGGGGACCGCTCACGGGAACCTGGGGGTAGGACAGACGAGGCGAGAGAAAAGGAGATGGAAGGAGGAGCGACAGAGACGACAGAGACGAGAGAGAAAAAAAAAAAAATCCGGTTCCCAGACGCACTGCTGCTCGGCCCTCCACCGGCTGGGCGATCTCCTCCGCGGTGCCTGGCGGTGGCACTGCACGGCCCTCGGCGGACGGCACGACACCCCTCCGCCGCCCGGTGGACGGCGACGGCTCCTCCGGTTTTGGGCAGCCGGCAGGAGTCCCCCGTTCCCTGCTCCTCCCCGTTCCGGCGGATGGCAGCAGGCTCCGGCCACCTGGCGAACGGCGCCGACTCCTCCGCTCCCTCACGGACGGCAGCCGTCCCTCCACATCGCGGGCGGTCGGCAGCGAGCTCGCCCGTCCCCGGCAACTCACTCCAGCCCACCGCCTCGAGCGTCCATGGCGGCATCCTCCTCGCCTGCTCCGTGGCACCGCAGATTCACCACAGCGGCGAGGGATCTTCAGCAGCACGTCCCTCCTTCTCCCGGGCTTCGGCACCACTGTAATGAATTAAAACTTCATATTCATCCGGAAAAAGGAGGCGGGAACCGGCGGACAATCAAAATTAAACTTTAATTACAAAATAAACACAAAACTGCGCATCAGCCTCTCACGGACGACTGGTGCGCTCAAATAAAAACCAAAACACAACTAAAAGCCCAGGCCTGGTCCTCTCTCGTCCTTCACTGTCATCGCTCCAGTTTTATATCCTTCCATCTCCTACGTGGGACTCGAGACCGGCAGTGGGTCGCAGGTGTCACTGATTTCCCAATCATTGCCGGCCTCCCTCCTTGTTCCCACGTCCCTCGGCCCTGCCCCACTCGCCACATTATTATTTTTTTTTTTACTATTTGAGGGAACAACAATACAATTCTGCTTAGGGTACCCATTTGGCCAGCAGTGGCCCTGACTGTGATTATGGCCATACATGTGTACAGCAGCATTTCTCTTTGGATATTAATAAAAATGTTACACTTTACAATGCAGTCTAATTTGATAAGTAAGGGATAATGTACATCCAGCCAGTTGTTATCTCAGGATAAACACTGACAGTGTGATCTTGTATCACCCTGAAGGGGTTTATTCTGAGATAACAACCAGCTTGATGTACATTATCCCGCTTATTACATGGCTAAAAAGATTAGATTTAACCCTATATGTTGAATTAATTCTGAAGTCTTTCACTGTAACACTCGGTGGTTAAGTGTTTTCAGTCACAAGATGAGGCCAGACATTCAATGATAGTGGAGTGACTCATTAATCATACATGTAGTACTGGCCAAGATTACTCGTAGTACCCGGATGAGTGGTGTGTTATTCAATTTGTTATCTGGGAATAACATACCGCTGGATGGTGCGATTGACCAATCAGAATCAAGTATTCCACAGAGCCATGTAATAACATTAGTTAATCATTAACTAATATAAAGTAATTTAAAAGTAAAAAAAAAACACAGTATTACAGTATTTATTAATCATAATTAAAAAATACTCATGTTAGTCCACAGGGCATTACTGTTAACAGATACATAATGATGATGTGCTACTTATGTGGACTTATGCAAATTAGCATTTTGTACACAGATTCCTTTGTTTTGTTATCACAGTCTAAGATGTGGTTCCTCCCCTATGTCATTTATTTTTGACCCTCAGAGCTGTCTCTCGGTGGCCAGTCATGGCAAAGGCCTCAGACAGATACCACTGTCCTGTTCATCCAGGGTTCTGATGGGTAAATAGGCAATTACTGCTTATCTTGCACTCTCAGGGGCTAAGATAGAATACCCGGATTGTACTCAACATTGTTCCTTACCACAACTACACTGTGGCTTTACTTTGACTCATTGCCAAAGAACAAAGTAAAAGTCTAGATAACATCATCTTGACCTAATTCATCCACATTCTGGGAACAGGCATTTTGTGTTTTCAACATCTGTGCGGTTTACAAAGCACACAATTGCCTGTGGCACGAATCCATAACAGATTGCACTACTCCAAAGACAGGACAATGACCCAGAAGTGTTTTCCCACAATGCACACTAAGAGATGGTAGGATCAGTGGATTGCTTGGCTGCTGACGCTGAGCTTGCGATTTCCTTCCTGTCATTTATTATAAAAAGAGCACTCTGCTCAGGTGCCAGAATAATCTGTCTTCATTTCTTTCAAGACCTTGAGCTGAAGTGACATGCACAAGACCCTCACAATACAGTCTGACAGACTGGGGTGAGTGTGGAGGGTATGCAGTGGCAGTCAAAGATAAATCACACCCCGAGCATTAAAACCAACCGTAGTTCACAATCAGCCTTCCTCTCTTTTAACATAAGCGAGATGCTGACATTCCTCAGTATTTTAGCAGCGACAGAACAAATGAAACCTGATATTTTACAGCTACTAGTGTTGGACAGATAACCATGAGCTATAGACAACGTGTGATTGGGTCAACAAAGTTAAAAGGATGGAAATAGGCGCACAAATGCATCATACACATGATTACATCACGATTCACTCTCAGACCCTTAACAAAATGGTGGAGAAACATTTGTACATCACATCGTTTGTCAGGTCGGCAAAGGTTACACGAGTTATACAGGTTGTTCGAAAAAATCTTTTTATGTGTGAAATAGATCGCTGGAGAATTTAGCTCACATCTGTCTATTGATTGTAGACCTGTACATCTTGTTCACATTATGTTTTTGCCTCTGGGGACATGACACGCAAAGCGAGATCTCAAGATGAATTTTCTGCCATGCCTTATCTGATGATTTTTCCCTTCAGTGATGTGTTTTGCCATTCCACTTTCAAATATAAAAGTAAAGTCATAAATTATGTGTCAGAGCTACATAAAAGAAGGTGTCAGATCCAACTTCAAGTCCTTTGTTGTTCATGTCCAGAAAGGTAATTAAAACATCATCAAAGTAGTCCATGTGACATTAGAGGGTCAGTTAGAATTTTTTGAAACATCGAAAATACATTTTGTTCCACCAAAAATAACCAAGATTATGACTTTATTCAGCATTGTTTTCTCTTCCGGGTCTGTTTTTTGTTTTTTTAGTCAGAAAAGGTAAATAAAATTACACACATACAGCAATTTTAATTTCACTTACCTGGCCTATCACTTGAAGCAAACAGCCATCCCTTCTTCAAAGTCTGTGTTAAAAGAGCCAACTGCTGTAATGTTAGCCTATATCCATCTTAGGCATGTTCTCCATTTATTTTTAACTTGTATATACGTATACTGTTTGAATGACAGCTTGGTAAATCTGTTGGCGATCAAATATTCAATATTGTTACTCATGAGAACTTTACCAGTACCATGTAAAGGGTCGCACCAACAATGTGTACTAGGACGTGATGTAAGCTGATCAATGGCAATGTCATTTGTGCGCGGCTTTCAGCAATGTTAACAAAGAAGAATAATGTTAACGACAGGAGGATGGAGGACACTGTAATCAGCGCTGTGTTTTTGTTGTGTCTCACGGGTCACAATAATGGACATGGAATGCCGACGTATACGTAAAGCGATTGAAAGAACAGAAAGGAGAATTAAGAATCTCCAACGACAACTGGCAGTGCTACATTTGCTACAAGTGCCTGCACTTCAGCATCTGTATATTTATCTCTGTTCATCATACTTGCAAAATAAGTTGACACAATGTTTACAGTATGTTACACTGTGTTTTAAATCATTGCGGGTGAGGGCATTTTCGAATGCGTCTGGCCAATCAATGTCTACTTACGTCACGGTTAGTACAAGTTGTGCTGGTTAGACACTGCTCCGGAGTAGGACATATTTGGTTCTAGAAAAAGGCAGTCTGGTACTAAAATCTCACCTAGTATCTGTGGTGCGAAAACGGCACAAAGTGGGTAATCCACGATTAGTTCTGGTACAATGAAAAGGTTCCTGTGGTGCAAAAGGCCCTAATGTTTTAATCAAAGGGGTCCTATTATGCTCTTTTACAAAGTCTTGATTTTGTTTTGGGGTGTACTAGAAAAGGCTCTCATAGAAAGTTGTTTAAAAAAAACATTCTTTTTCACATATCCTGTATCAAACAAAAGAGTAACTAGGCTCAGTCAGGGGGAAATTTCTCCTCTGGCCAGACGAAACCAGCATTTCAATTCCAGGCTGCAGCAAAGTCAGATTGTGCAGAAGAATCATATTTTTCCTGTACTCTTGTCCAGGTGGTCGTCTGAGACAAGGTCTTTACAGGGGATCTGTATCTGGGGCTCATCTAGTTGTCCTGGTCTCCGCTCTCTTTCAGGGCTGTAGAGGTCCTTTCTAGGTGCTGATCCACCATCTGAGCTGGATACGTACTGGATCCGGGTGACTGCAGTAACCATCTGATCTGGATACAGACTGGATCTGGTGGCTATGGTGACCACAGAATAAGATGCCATTCTTCTAACGATGTATTAAGTACATCAGGTGTTATTGGAAGTGTTCCCAGTTCCGGTTTACCTAATTAAAGTAGTATTTAGTAGTTAAAGTATTATCAAATTGACAGAGTTTTGAGAATGCAGTGGACGTGGAGGACTATAATGTAACAAATACTGAGGTGTTAAACCAATCAGGGCTTTATAAGTAATAAGCAATATTTTAAAATCTATACAATGTTTGATAGGGAGCCAATGCAGTGTTGACAGAACCAGGATAATATGGTCATACTTTCTAGGTATAGTAAGAACTCAAGCTGCTGCATTTTGGACTAGCTGGAGTTAGACACTGATAGAGAGATACAACACTAATCAGATCAGTCTCTAACTCTAAGGAGAGCAATCTCAGTAGTCAAAGTTAGTCTTAAATCTTGGAGAATATGTGTTGTAGTCCAAATGAGTCTTTTATTGTAGTTTTTAAAAAGTGATTTCTGTTAAATAAAATAATAAAATATCTCCTTTTGAAGTAGACTTTGAGCTTTGTAACTTTGCATTTTTTTATGCTTAAACCGCAACATACAGCCTAACTAAAGTTGAAAAAGCATAATAGGGCCCCTTTAATGGTTAATGAATATCATGATAAATATGTATATTGTATGATATCAGCCATATCGCCTCCAAGAATGTGAGAAAACAGCCTTTTTTGACAAACTTTACCCACACTGGGGCTCCTCCAGGATATTTGAAGCTGCTGAGGACCTGGACAGAGCTGTATTCAGGGCACGGATGCCGTGGGAAACCTGGGGGGCAAGCAACCCCCAGGGCAGAAGAGCAAGTCCTTCCACTCATCCATCGGCTGATGAATGACAGAGTCATTACAGTTAAATTAGGCTTCATTTGATTCTTCCACCAGCACAACTATAGCTATCATTCCACAGTCAATTGCATAAATGATGGCAGTAATATGAAATAAGTGCCAATGAAGGAGATGAGCCCAATGTGTGCTGGTCCCCTGGAAGTGCCTCTGAGTGAGGTGCCTCTGCCAAAACATATTCCTTTTTTATACTCTTCTTTTATCCATCTGTGTTTGCTTCTTACACAATAGACAAACGTTAGACGTTTGTCTATTGTGTGTCTGTGTGTAATGCTTCGAGCCACATTCAAATAGAAAAATGGGGACCAAAATCATTTGATGCCTTTGTCTATTGTGTGTCTGTGTGTAATGCTTCGAGCCACATTCAAATAGAAAAATGGGGACCAAAATCATTTGATGCCTTTCAGTGTAAATATGACTGAATGATAAAGAACAGCACTTCCTTTACATGAGGAAGAGTTGTAATGGGTCTTAAAAGAAAGCCCCTTTCATTAAGAATTACTCCACATAGAGTATATTATGGCCTCTTGCTAAACAAACAGAACAGAAGTATTTCATAGTAAGAATCATATACACTACAATTTCATTAATGTTTTCAAAAGTCTCTTGTTTACCAAAGCTGCATTTATTTAAGTATTTTAATGCTTTTATTTAAACATACAGTTAAAATACAATTGTAATATTATGAAATATTACTAGAATTTAAAATAACCATTTCTATTTTATTTAAAAAATATATATTTCTGTGATGGTAAAACTGAATATTCAGCAGCCATTACTCCAGTCTTCCGTCTGGCATGATTCTTTAAAAAACATTCTAAAATGCATTCTAAAATGTATCTTATTATTATCAGTGTTGATTTTTGTGAAAATATATAGTTTTTTTTCCAAAGCCTTTTTCCAAGATTTAAGCCACAGTGAGCCTAACCTTTCTCATGTGAGACATGATAAATATTTGAAAAACAGAAATAAATACAGAACTAATGGTCGCTTATTGCATTGTAATAGATATTGATGAATAAGATATAGCTGCAATGCATAAAATGATTAAAAGTATATAACAATATGTTTGCTTTATAATAATATTCCAGGCAATATGCATGACGTTGTCAACTGACTTTCCAAAAGGCTTTTCATCAATATTGAAACGAATGAGGGGTCAACAAATATTAAAACTTTTGCAAGGTATAAACAGAGCTTTTGTTTAATAATGCAGCAAATGAATAATTAAAGTGAATCAAATATGATGAAAACCAAAGTTGCGTGTTCAAAAACAACAATGAAGTATATAAGTGTAGAGTATTCTGAAGAATAATTTTTGATTTTGTGGTTGTTCAGTTATTCTTTAAATCTACTTCAAAAATCTATCTATATATATATATATATATATATATATATATATATATATATATATATATATATGTATATATATATATATATATGAAAATATTGACATTGTGTCAAAAAATATGGATAATACTATGTTTTAGTAGTGATTGTGTGTGAGTTTTATAACGTACATCTAGAATAACCTGCAGTGAATGAACTGGTTACCATAGCAATTTGCATCTTTGTTAAGCTAATCCATGCCTATGCTGCAAAGATTTGGTTTGTATATTCAAAGCATTTACTATAAATAAACATTAACACATCTGGGAAGGTTATATTTTTGGAAAATTTTAACACATCTTTTCATTCGAGGAGAGACGTCAATTTTTGGATGCTTTTCATAAGCGTAGTTTATGCACAGTATTTTTTATTTATTTGTATTTTTTTTTAGAGAGCCAGACAAGCATTCTGTTGTCTGAATTATTATTTAAGTACAGATATAGTAATGGGCTGCTACACACTAAAGGCTTAGTTGCTCAAGCAGCGTACTGCCATACATGAGACTAAGGCAAGTTGATAAGCAAGAAGAATGACCCCATAGATCACCATCTAAGATGGGTGCTTGGTTAACCTCAAATCTCTTGACAAGACTCAAGTTCTTTGTCTTTATCCACACAACTCCACTTCATAGTCCAGACAACGCTTTCCACAGGGTCATCCCAAGGATGTGAGCTTTACTGTAAAAGTTGAAACTCACAGGAAGCTCAGATTGATATAAAATGATAATAACTGTATTACTGTCAATATTAAAATCAAAACAGCCAATACATTTAATGTAGAGAGAACTCTGATAAGTATTCTTTGATACTTGCTGTAGAGATAACAGCTTGTTGTTTAAATAAACATCCCATTACAGCCTCAGTGGCAATTGTAAAGGTAAATAATAAATTTAATATTAGTTTAATATTAATTTAATAGTAATAAATTTATTGAGCTCCTTGTGTCCAGATGTACATTCATACAACATGCTGAGCTTGCACTGTTGTCATTGTATCAGGGGAGCATTGACAGTACTTATGTTTACTAGACTATAAACATGCTATGAGAACTGCACTTGTACTGCAGTCTCTGATTTTTTTTAAATGTCAAAAGTCATGCAATGTTTGACAGGTTGCTTCAAAGCTGATGCCCAAAGCATGCTAACAGCAAGCCTGAGGGCACATTGGCAAAAAAAAATAAAAAAACGTAAAGGTTTCCCTTCATTAGAGAAGTACATTTGGATTCCAAAGTGTTTCTAAACTTTTGATACATTTTTGGTATGTAAAGTAACTTCTAAATAGGTTCATAAATGCTACATTAGATTCTCACTAATCGGTGTGACACTCTGCTACGTTTTCCGCTCTATGGACGTACGCTCCTCTCAGTCACTCTAACTGCCCAAGCAAACGTTCCGTTAATATTCTGCTCATGCTCGCCATAAACCAATTCCCGCTCAGACATAAAATTTATCTTGTAGGCCTAATTGTTTACTATGGTATTTGTACCAAAATTCTTGGATAATTGTCTAAAATTATGCATGCTGATAGCAATTATCATGTTTTAAAATTTAATTCTTATATTCTTCTTAATTTTATTAACTGTATTAATTCAAATGTATTAAATATATACATCTTACCTTAGCAAACATACCTAAAAATTCTAATATGATTTTCGTTAAAAAACAAAAATAAAATTGGTTAGGTGTAAGGTGTGCTATGTGTAAGTGGTGTACTGAATCATTGGGGAATATGTTTGATAGAATTTAAATTATTAGCATAAAAAAGAAAGTTACTAATTGTTCCTAAAAATTAATAATGCACAATGGCATTCCAAGGTTGTACAGGTTTCTATGTAAAGTCCCCCTATTGGCAGGAATATGCATGGAAAATATTGGTTAGATTCTTTAGAACACCCATGAAAATTAGTAAATATATAAACCAAACACAATATTGTTGGAGAGAGTGTGGTGAATGTAATGTTGATTTGGCTCATGTCCTCTACACATGCTCAAAATGTTGGAATTAATGAAGAAAATTTGTGGTGAAAATACAAATTTAATACAAATTTACCAAATTTCCATGCTTGGCATACAGCCGAAAGGTTTAAACAAATAAAATTATTATATTTTCTGGGTGTTGAGAACAACTGCTATTAAACAAATAACTTGTGGTTGGAAAAAAAAATTATCCACCCAGGTTAGATAGAGGCTGTAGAAAATTTGTATGAAAATGAAATTATAAAGCATAAGATAAGAGGCAAAATGAAGTTATTCAAGATGAGATGTTTCGCATATGCTAATCAAATGCATTGAAAAACAAAAACCAAGCATGGATCTGGACTTGTACAATTAGATGAGGTATGAAAGTACAACCCGAATTCCGGAAAAGTTGGGACGTCTTTTAAATTTTAATAAAATGAAAACTAAAGGAATTTCAAATCACATGAGCCAATATTTTATTCACAATAGAACATAGATAACGTAGCAAATGTTTAAAATTTTACACTTTTATCCACTTAATTAGCTCATTTAAAATTTAATGCCTGCTACAGGTCTCAAAAAAGTTGGCACGGGGGCAACAAATGGCTAAAAAAGCAAATCTCATCATCTACAGTGCATAACATCATCAAAAGATTCAGAGAAACTGGAGAAATCTCTGTGCGTAAGGGACAAGGACGGAGACCTTTATTGGATGCCCGTGGTCTTCGGGCTCTCAGACGACACTGCATCACTCATCGGCATGATTGTGTCAATGACATTACTAAATGGGCCCAGGAATACTTTCAGAAACCACTGTCGGTAAACACAATCCGCCGTGCCATCAGCAGATGCCAACTAAAGCTCTATCATGCAAAAAGGAAGCCATATGTGAACATGGTCCAGAAGCGCCGTCGTGTCCTGTGGGACAAGGCTCATTTAAAATGGACTATTTCAAAGTGGAATAGTGTTTTATGGTCAGACGAGTCCAAATTTGACATTCTTATTGGAAATCACGGACGCCGTGTCCTCCAGGCTAAAGAGGAGGGAGACCTTCCAGCATGTTATCAGCGTTCAGTTCAAAAGCCAGCATCTCTGATGGTATGGGGGTGCATAAGTGCATACGGTATGGGCAGCTTGCATGTTTTGGAAGGCTCTGTGAATGCTGAAAGGTATATAAAGGTTTTAGAGCAACATATGCTTCCCTCCAAACAACGTCTATTTCAGGGAAGGCCTTGTTTATTTCAGCAGGACAATGCAAAACCACATACTGCAGCTATAACAACAGCATGGCTTCGTCGTAGAAGAGTCCGGGTGCTAACCTGGCCTGCCTGCAGTCCAGATCTTTCACCTATAGAGAACATTTGGCGCATCATTAAACGAAAAATACGTCAAAGACGACCACGAACTCTTCAGTAGCTGGAAATCTATATAAGGCAAGAATGGGACCAAATTACAACAGCAAAACTCCAGCAACTCATAGCCTCAATGCCCAGACGTCTTCAAACTGTTTTGAAAAGAAAAGGAGATGCTACACCATGGTAAACATGCCCCGTCCCAACTATTTTGAGACCTGTAGCAGAAATCAAAATTGAAATGAGCTCATTTTGTGCATAAAATTGTAAACTTTCTCAGTTTAAACATTTGCTACGTTATCTATGTTCTATTGTGAATAAAATATTGGCTCATGTGATTTGAAATTCCTTTAGTTTTCATTTTATTAAAATTTAAATAAAGTCCCAACTTTTCTGGAATTCGGGTTGTAATCTCTGTGATACATGATGCAGCCATATGGATATTTGTGTGTATGTATGTTAACATGTATATATGGATATATATGTATGCATATGAATGTATATAAGTACGTATGTATATATAGGTGTATATATGCTATACGTCTGTGCAAGAATGTATATATGTATGGGTGTATGTATGCATATGTATTTCCTTGCCTTTTTTTTTTTTTTACACTGGGTGTAGAAAAGGGGAGAGAAGGGTGAAGGAAAGAGGAAAGAAAGGGGAAAGGAAGGGGGAAAAAAGAGAAAAATATTGTGTCCACTCTATGGGGGGCCATATAAGCCATAATTCATTCTGGCACTCTCACACACATACATTCTCCATTCACGTACATACATTTCTACTCTCACACACATACATTCCCCTTTCACATACATACATTCTTGCTTTCACACACTGAAATTCTCCTTTCACATACATACATTTCTACTCTCTCTCACACACTTACATTCTCCTTTCACATACATATATTCTTGCTTTACACACATACATTCTCCTTACACATACATATTTTTTTTTTGCTTTCACACACATGCATTCTCCTTTTACATATATATATATATATATATATCACACTGACAAAACAGTCACACTGAAGGCATCAAGGGCTATTTGACCAAGAAGGAGAGTGATGGGGTGCTGCGCCAGATGACCTGGCCTCCACAGTCACCGGACCTGAACCCAATCGAGATGGTTTAGGGGTGAGCTGGACTGCAGACAGAAGGCAAAAGGGCCAACAAGTGCTAAGCATCTCTCAGGGAACTCCTTCAAGACTGTTGGAAGACCATTTCAGGTGACTACCTCTTGAAGCTCATATGCCAAGAGTGTGCAAAGCAGTAATCAAAGCAAAAGGTGGCTACTTTGAAGAACCTACAATATGACATATGTTCAGTTGTTTCACACTTTTTTGTTATGTATATAATTCCATATATAATTCCACATGTGTTAATTCATAGTTTTGATGCCTTCAGTGTGAATCTACAATTTTCATAGTCATGAAAATAAAGAAAACTCTTTGAATGAGAAGGTGTGTCCAAACTTTTGGTCTGTACTGTATATATATATATATATATATTTCTACCTTTTTTGGTATCCATTACTTCCTGTTTAAGCAGGACGTCACTATCAGAGCAGGAAATACATGTGCAAGACCTGCTTAGCTCTTCCTCACAATTTTACAGTTATGCTAATCAAAGTCATCCTGTTTACTTTTCAAGTACATATTTTAAGTTTTTATTTTTAACATATCATTATGTAACCAACGTGTTCTAAAGATCTGTGTACAAGTACTTAGACACTGATTTTGATCATATTAACAAGGCTTAACGCTAAAGACATTTTCAACTGGTCCAGTTCGGCCTGTGGTTTATTTATTTTTTACTAGCCCTGGCTAAATTTTCCCAGGACTTGCCACAATCAATCAATCAATCAATCAATAAGACTTATTGTTTTCATTGTTGACTGTAAACATTGTATTGTAATAAATAATAACCATTTTGCACAAATAAATAAACCATGCTTTTTCAGGTCTTTCAGGTAGGCCTAACTATTCCAGTTAAGGATGCACTGATCAGGATT